>NW_015166442.1:189432-224391 GCF_001447785.1 Gekko japonicus | reverse complement strand
CAGAAGGACTGGGTGGCAGCGAAGCGTGTTTTGAGATACTTAAAGGGCACTGCACATGAGAAGCTAGTGTTAAAGGTAGACTCAAGGGAAGAGAGTCTGTATGCTTTCACTGATGCCAGCTGGGGGGACAGGCCGGATGCAAAGTCAACATCAGGGTACACAATATTTGTCCATGGTGCATTGGTAGGATGGAAATCCATCAAACAAACGCACATAGCGACCAGCTCATGCGAATCGGAATTCTCGGCAATAAACGATATAGTGATACAACTTGAATGGTTTAATCAACTATTAAAAGATTACAACATATTGTCTGTGTTGCCAATTAAAGTTCTGTGTGACAGTACTGCAGCAAGTCAACTTGCAAACAATCAAGGGATTAGAACCAGGAGCAAGCACATTCTAATCAGATATCAAAATGTAAAGGTGGCTGTAAACAATAAATTTATAGAGATACAGCACTGTGATTCTGATGTAAATGTAGCTGACATGTTTACTAAATGTGTAAATGTAAACAGATTCCAAAAGCTGAAAAAGATGTTATATATGTCATAGATGTCATCTTGGGAGGCGTGTCAGTATACTGTAAGGTATGGGACAAGATGACAGTCTATGAGAAGATGTGGTAAAGATCATGCTGATCTGGGTGACAGCTAAATGTATCATATGACCCTGTTACCAGGCAGAGATTCCATGCCTCTTGCATCAGCCAGCATGATGCAACCATGAGTCAGCACTGGTCACTGATTGGTGCTGACACTGTATATAAGTCTGTATAGTACTTTAGAAGATGTCCACTCTATGGATGCCTTGCTGCGGAGCACTCTGCCGGATTGTATGGTGATATTGGAGTTGGAGAGTGCTAAATGAACTGTGTATATTCTGTGTAAATAAATCCACTATAGATAGTCTGCACCAGCAACCTAGTACTTGTCGTTACTGGACGTTTCCCACGCCAACAGTCTTAACCTAACTACCCACTCCTCCTGCCAACCTTCTCAGTACTCTAGACTCAGACTCATCAGTTGCTGGTCTCCTTGCTTGAACCATAATATCCACAATATCCTTAGAGAAACCAATTCTCTCTAAATCTGCCTGCTCAATATTGTCAACATGTCCCTCTTGGAGGGGCGTTTCCCGACTGTGCTCAAGGAAGCGACGGTCCGCCCTCTCTTAAAAAAACCATCTCTAGACCCGGCTGAATTGGCCAACTATCGGCCGGTGTCTAATTTGCCCTATTTGGGCAAACTTATAGAGAGGGTGGTGGCGTTACAGCTACAGGGCTTTCTGGAGGATGCTTTAGTATTAGATCACTTCCAGTCCGGCTTCCGCCCAGGCCACGTGACCGAGACGGCTTTGGTCGCCCTGACTGACGATCTCCGGAGACATCTGGATCGAGGCGGTGTGGCGGCACTGGTGTTGTTAGATCTGTCGGCAGCGTTTGACACTGTCGACCACCAGTTGCTGATCCATCGCCTCGCCGACGTGGGGATTCAGGGGCTTGCCCTTCAATGGTTTGCCTTTTTCCTGCAAGGTCAGGGACAAAGGGTGGCTCTCGGGGACCAGCGCTCCCGTAGGTATCCCCTTGAGTGTGGGGTACCACAGGGGGCAGTGCTGTCCCCGTTGTTATTTAACATTTATATGCGCCCCCTTGCCCAGATTATCCGGAGCTATGGGCTGGGATGTCATCAATATGCTGATGGCACCCAGCTCTATCTGATGTTGGGCGGCCGGTCGGACTCGAGTCCCGATGACCTGCATCGGGTACTTGAAGCGGTGGCTGGTTGGGTCCGGCTGAGTCGATTGAAACTAAACCCGGCGAAGACGGAGGTCCTGGGCTTGAGTCGGGCCGGGACAGGATTGGGACTCCCTCTCCCGACCTTCGATGGGGTACCTTTGGTGCCTACGTCTGGGGTTCGGAGTTTCGGAGTGCAACTGGACTCCGCTTTAACGATGGAGGCCCAGATGGCAGCCACTGTCAAGTCCGCCTTTTTCCATCTTTGGCGGGCTCGGCAGTTGGCCCCCTACCTGGACCGAGATGATCTGGCCAGTGATCCATGCGACGGTCACCTCGAGGCTAGACCACTGCAACGCTCTCTACATGGGGCTGCCTTTGTCGCAAATCCGGAGGCTGCAACTGGTGCAGAATGCTGCGGCCAGGCTGTTAATGGGTCTCTCTAGAAGGGACCACATTCAGCCTGTGCTGAAAGCGCTGCACTGGTTGCCAATAGCGTACCGGATTCGCTTCAAAGTGCTGGTTCTTACCTATAAAGCCCTACATGGTCTGGGTCCAGCCTACCTGAGGGACCGCCTTTCCCCGTATGTTCCCCCAAGAGCACTACGGTCTGGGGCCCAAAATTTACTAACTGTCCCGGGCCCCAGAGACGCAAAACTGGTCGCTACGAGGGCCAGGGCCTTTTCGGTGGCGGCCCCTGCCGGGTGGAATGAGCTCCCGGAGGAGATCCGGGCCCTGCAGGATTTGATGCAGTTCCGCAGGGCCTGCAAGACGGAGCTCTTCCACCAGGCTTTCGAGTAGGGGCCGCTGCCGCCGCCCCCCGCTATATTTCCATCATGGGGGGGTGGAAGAGGCCCTAGGAAGGGAACATCTGAATTCTTTAACATCTGAATATTGAAGCCACTGAATGACCACTGGGAACTTCTGGACATGGTCCGTCATCTTTTTGGGGGGGTTTGGAACTGAAGATCATCGAGCAATTTAATTATATGGGGACTGGTTTTAAATTGTATAATATGTTTTTAAATATAGGAATAGTATGTTTTATTGCTGCAAGATTTCTTGCCCTGTAAGCCGCCCTGAGCCCTACGGGGGAGGGCGAGGTATAAATCTGATTAATAAATAAATAAATAACCTCCATGCCATTAGTTGAATCCAGTTTTGGGTCTGGGTGCAGAACTGGACCTTGAGTCAAGTGATTCCTCTTGAGAGGTAGCCACCACATAATGCCCACTGACATTTTCACCAGTTCTGAAAACCAGGGCATCATGGCAAGAATGGGGTGATGAAAATCACCTCTGCGCTCTCTCTCTCTCTCTCTCTCTCTCTCTCTCTCTCTCTCTCTCTCTTTTTGAGCCCCCCGTAGGGGATTTTTTTATTTGCATTTCTAAAAACTACATACTAATAACCTAAAACGAAAATAGGGAAGGGTGACTACTTACTATGGGATAAAGTAAAGAAAACCCACTCAAAACCCAAGAGATGGTGGTCATACATACTGCTTATCAAAATAAGCTTTTAGCTCCTTATTCAATAACAATTCATTGACTGTGGTCATCTAACAATTATTTTTGGCTTATATAATAATTTAAACCACTTCTAGTTTTGACCTCTTTTTAAAAGCATTATAAGAATTAATTACTAAAATATATAGAGTTTTCAGAGTGTAATAACATCTCATTTTTTCTTATACTTTGGTTTTCTCAATTGATAGCTTGTTTCAGGGCAACTGCCCCTAACTTAGAGTCTGGATCCACATCTGAGTCTGTCGCTGATCCTTCTTCTTCACTTTCGTTGGTGCTGTCTTCTTTCTCCGGTTCTTTTTCCCCTGGTGGGCAGCTATGTGGATGCAAAAATTCTTGTGCCTTTTCAACAGAGTCTATTTTTTCTTTCTTGTCCATAAATTTGAAGATTGTGCCTTCGGGTACCATCCATCTGTAGGGAATGCTTTTCTTTTGTAGGAATAGTACTAGGTCTCTATATTTCCTCCTCCTCCTCATTTCAAATGGTATGTCCTTTAGCACTTTTATTTCTTTGTCTTTGATTTTCAATGTAGATCCACTTATCGCTTTGAGAATTTGATCTCTCACGTGTCTTCTCGAGAATCTTACAATCACTTCCCTGGGCAGATGATTTTTTCTTATAAATTCTGGATAAGATCTATAGATCCTATTGATTTTGTTTTGTAGTATGTCCATTTTTATATCTGCCAAAGGGCCTAAGGCATCACACATAGTCTGTTTCAGAATCTCAGTCTTTTCCTCAGGAACACCTTGAAACCTTAAGACATCGCTTGCTCGCTCCATTTGTAGCTGTAGCAGTTGAGCCTCTTCCATCAAGCTCTTTTTCCCCATCACCTGCAGTTTCCCCCCCCCTCCCAATTTTTTGGTGTTGGCATCCACTTCTTTACTTCTTTTTCAGTTTTGTCTGGGTTTTTTGGCTATTTCAGCCACTTGCAACTGCTGTGCATCGAATTTGCCATGCAGTGCTGTTATTTGATCCAGCAAGGGGTTGCAATGCTTCTGTTAGCATCTTTTGTAGCTCTGTAGTTATGTCCTTCAAGGGGCAGGACTCATTGGTTCTGCAGTTCCGACAGGAAGTTTTGGGTTAACTTGTTTTTCCTTCTCATCCTTCCTTGTGGGCACCATTTTTAGACATCACAGTCTTTGATGCTCCTTAATATGCTTGGTAAGTTCTTAAATGCTTATTAATTCAGTCTATCTTGCTTCAATCGTTCACCCCCCTTGTCGTTGTAGCTTAAAATCACTTAGCTTTTCTTATCGGGGGAGAGTCCCCCCCCTCGCTTTTAAAGGAAAGTTTCCAGCTTAAATTGTTGGTGGTTCTTGCTTTTACTCCAACTCACAGTTCAATATTGGATCCACTTTCCATTTAATTTCGCTGGGCCACCAAACGCTTGTTTCAGTGTGCGATTCTTTTTCCCATACGGGACGCTCCGCAGCGGGACCTTCGGGGCATGGAGGAATCCCCCTTCTCCGGCCAGATCGCCGGTGGAAGAGCTCACTCTAGCACCCAATGGCTAGGGGCCCATCGCAAGGGCTCCAGGGGTGGCGCGGATGATCGTGCCCCCTCCCAGCCGCAGGCTCTGGCTACTGTCTCCCGGAGGTCTCGAGAGAAGCAACAGCCATGGTGAATGCCAAAACCAGAAGTCCTCTCTCTTATTTTCTTCAGCACCCTCCTGATTAGAGGGGTTGGGGGAAAGGCATATAGTAGAATGCATGGCCACTGGTGTATTTTTGCCCTATGCTTGGGCCTTCAGGTATCTTGAAAGGAATCTGGGGATCTGTTTGTTGTCGGATAATGCTAACAGGTCCATTATCAGCATTCAGAAGCAAATTGTCACTTCCAAAAAGTGTTGTGGTTCAGAGCCCATTCTCCTGGATCTATGTCCTTCCTGCTGCGAAATCTGCTTGAGTGTTTGCCAGTCTTGCAGGTGCTGTGCCTTCAGACCCTTCAGGTGTAATTCTGCCCAGTGGAGAAGGAGCTGTGCTTCCTTATAGAGGAGCTGCTTTGGTGCCCCCTTGACGGTTGATGAGGGCTTTTGCTGTCATGTTGTCGGTCCTCACCAATACATACTTGTCTTGAATCAGATTGCAGAAGACAAACAGAGCTAGTTTGATTGCTCTTAATTCTAGCCAATTTATGCTGTCCAGCATCTCTATAGGTGTCCATTTGCCGTAAGCCACATGGTCTAGGCAGTGTGCTCCTCATCCCCTTCTGCTGGTATCTGTGGTTACTAGTATGTAAGGGGAAGCTTTCACTTCCTCTCCCCACAACAGGCACCTTGTGAGGTAGGTGGGGCTGAGGGAGCTCTGAGAGAACTGTGACCCACCCAAGGTCACCCAGCAGGTTTCATGTGGAGGAGCAGGGAATCAAACCCAGCTCTCTAGATTGGAGACTGCCACTCTTAACCACTACACCTGAGGTGTCAAAGTCATTTGTTACAAGGGCCGGATTTGGCATAAATGTAACTGTGTCCAACCGGGCTATGTGTGCCGTAAAATGTAATGCCACGTACCGGAGATATAAACTTTATAAAAGACACAGGCCAACCCAATTAATGATATTATTTTTACTCAAAATAAAAGAAGAAGAAGAGAAGAGATTGGATTTATACCTCGCCCTTCACTTGAAGTCTCAGAGCGGCTTACAAACTCCTTTCCCTTCCCCTCCCAACAACAGACACCCTGTGAGGTGGGTGGGGCTGAGAGAACTCTGACAGAAACTGCTCTTTCAGGAACAGCTGTGCCAGAGCCTGTGACTGACCCAAGGTCACATCAGCAGGTGCAAGTGGAGGAGTGGGGAATCAAACCCAGTTCTCCCAGATTAGAGTCCGCACACTTAACCACTACACCAAACTGGCTCTACACCAAACCAAATACAACAAATGCAATTGATTCCTAGCAGTGAAAGCATTTGATTTACTTGGAAGCCCACGAAAGCCCGAATAAATGTATTTAATCATATGCAAGACTAGGTGTTTTTTCCAAGAGATACCATAAAAGAGGGAGTACCTTATGTTTCCATACATACCAATTGCTTGCGGGTCAGGTAAGAGCCCTGGACAGGCCAGTTCTGGCCCCTGGGCCTTATGTTTGACACCCCTGGACTACACCATGCTGGTGTAAAACTCCCATGCTGGAAATAACAGTCACTGAACATTTCCTTTATTCATTTTATGCCTTTAGTTCATGTGCAGTGCTAGGCATATTTATTCAGAACTAAGGCACATTCCGTTTTCGGCCACAGAATCAATCATTCATTTACTTCACTTATATCCCACTTTTCTCCCCAACACGAACCCAAAATGGCTCATAATATTTGCTCCTTCTCCATTTTATCCTCCGAACAACCTTGCAGGTTATGTTGGGATGAGAGTGTGTGGCTGGTCCAAGGTCACCCAGCAACCTTCAATGGCAGAGTGGGGATTGGAGACTGGGTCTCCAAGAGCTTCATCTTACACTCTAACCACTACACCACACTGGCTCCTTACCTCAAGACAGCCTGTAATCTAAACGTCCCCAAAGCAAAACTCCACATACTTTATTTCAAACATGTCATGTATTTTCCAGTATGTTGTAAACATATCTTATCTTCCGCTTATTTTAGCTAATCAGAAAAAATGACTACTTTTGTGCTTTTTGTGGCAAGAAAGAATTATATGCAGCAAGTATTAAAAATCATTAGAATTTCCTTGGCCTGGGCATAAAGATTTTTTAAAGAAATTAAAATATATGTATTTATTACAAAGTGCACTAAAACTATCCTTTAAAAACACTGGCACATTCAGAGAGGTGACTGAGTTCAAACAGCTGATTATAAAACAAAAAAAACCCCATTTACTATGATGAATATAGAAGTGATTACTTCAGTTAGAAACAGATGAAGTGAAAAAATGCATTATTAAATAGATGCAGAATTTTGGAGAGCAGATACCTATGCATCAATGCAACTGTATGGGGAAAAGAAATTAAGTTTACAGGCAGCGAGGCGTTAAAGAAAACTGGTACAAAATGTTTTTAGATGGTATATAACACCAAAGGATATTGAGAAAGTAGACAAAAACTACATGAAAAATGCTGGAAATGCCAAGATGGAACTTTTTACCATATGTGGTAGACTTGTAAAAAAGCAAAAAGATATTGGAAGGAAATACATGGAGAAATGCAGACCATATTAAAATTTAAATTCCCATGGAAGCTAAAAATATGCTATTAGGTATACTACCTAATAAATTACCAAAAATTTTGGAAGAGAGATTCAAATACATGGTGACAGCGGCTAGAATTATCTGTTCTGCAAAATGGAAATTAGACCTCTGTCCAAGCTTGGAAGAATGGGAAAATAAACTTACCGACTATGCAGTAAGGTGAAAGTAACAACATATACGCATACACACAAACACAAATGTGCACGCACACACACACATATACCAAATTGGCACAATCTGCCTTTAAAGTGGTGGATATTTGAGCTCAAAAGTCCTGAATCTATATAACCTGATACATTTTAATATTTCTAGGTTAAAAGCCATGAACCAATACAACAGGACTAATAATTTAATATATCTAGGTTGATAACCTTGAATCATGTTAAAACTGGACAAAACGCGTTTCAGCCTTCAAGGCCCTCCTCAGTGGTCAGATTTTTGTATATACATGCACATTATGTGACATATAACCATGTGTTAGTGCCAAGGCAGGTTGATTATAAGGCATTCCAAATATCCTGTGTGGGAAAAAAAATTAGGTTGTATAAGTTTTCTTAAACCTTTAAGCACAGACATCCAAGGAATGCAGGTAGGTACCCATGCTGCTGCATATTGTGGCAAGAAACAAAAAATTCCCTCAGCCAACCTTTGGGTACCCAACTTTGTTGTTTCTTAAGGTTGGGCTTTTTTTCTGTTCTGTTTTGGTTTGCTGAGCATACAGATACCAAGGCTAATAACAAATTTATCCTAATTTCCTGTGATGCAAAAATATTCATTTTACAATTCTAGGGATTCAATTCCAAGTGTATATGTATATGTGGTGGGGGTTCATGGAGATAACAAGTAACATAACCTTTCCTGCAATCTCAGGTATGTTTTTTTCCCTTGCTGGAATTCCAAAGCAGCTGCGAAAACGTGATGAGTAACCTCCACTTTTAGGGCCACAGTGGCTTAGAGGTTAACATGCTGAGCTGCAGACTGGAAGGTCTGTAGTTTGACAGTTCGAGACCCTAGTGCTGCATGACGGAGTGAGCGCCCATCTCTGGCCCCAGCTCCTGCCAACCTAGGAGTTCGAAAGCAAGAAATTGCAAGTAGATAAATAGCTTTGGTGGAAAGGTAACAGCGTTCCATGCGCCTTGGTGTTTAGTCATGCCGGCCACATGACTATGGAAATGCCTTCAGACAGCGCTGGCTCTTTGGCTTGGAAACAGAGATGAGCAAGGGAAACCTTTTTAACCTCCACTTTTAAGTACTATTAATAACCCTCATTGTTTCACAGGTGTATTCCATGTTCCTAAGACTGCATAGGACTGCATAGGAACACATTGCAGGGTGATAATACTGGGTAAACAACAACTATAAGTAGGCTTGCCAACCTCCAGGTGGTAACTGGAGATCTCCTGGCATTAGAAATTATCTCCAGGAAAGTGATCAGTTCCCCTGGAGAAAATAGCCACTTTGGAAGGTTGATTCTATGCTATTGTATCTCACTGAAGTCTCTCCTCTCCCCTCCCCAGGCTTCACCTCCAAAATCTCCAGGAAATAGATTTTGGTCACAGCCAAACACCTTTATTGTGACAGATGCTTCTGTGAGCCGTGAATTGAGAAAGAGCTATCAGTTGGGAATCATAATTACAAGGTTGTCGTGAATCAGTTTATTAATGTCAGCTACGACGGGGCTCTTAGCCACACTGCTATTTCTCTCTTGCAATATGCGGATAACTGCAGGCGATAGTCGCATTAGCAGAGCGCTGTTTTCAATGAGAGAGAGAACGATAGTACCGTCAAGCCTTGGGTCCCGCTAACCTTAAACGTTCAAAACGAGAGAGAGTGTGTGTGTGTGTGTGTTTGTATGTGTTTCCCGTTGAATTAAGACCCGCGCTAGAGCTCGAACTCCCGGAGGGAGGCGGGGAACACGCAGATTCTAAATCCCTGCTACAAACAAAACAAAGGAACCCTCAGTGACTCCTCCGAGCAGCACTTTCACCTACCGAGCGAGAGGGGGAAACATCGTCCAAAGAAACCAGGAACTTCCCTCTCTTCCTTCTTCTAACGCCGGACGCCTCTATGGTCTCTCTGTGGTTTGGGGGAGTGGAAATAGCGGTGCTTGGGAGTCTCGTTTTTCCCTTCGAGCTCTCGCGGGAACTTCAGAGCCGGAAGCTCCACGTCGGTGAATTCGTGCTGGAGCGAACCTGGGAGCCTCCGGTGCCTGCAGCCCTGAGAGGGAGACGAAACCATGGTGAGTTGGGGGGCGCCAAAGGCTGGAGTGGGGGTGTTTCTCGTGAGGAGGGGAAAGGCTTGGTCCTTTCTCATGGCCAACAGGGATGAAGCAGGTGCTGAGGAAGGACTGAGGCCTGTCAGGGATGGGATGGGGGAATCGGGGAGAAGACCTGCACCGTTTCTCCTCTCCCACAGTGCTGGAGTGTGTCTCGTTCCTTCTTACGATCGCTGCTCTTCCAAGTCGTTTTTGCGTACAGAGACGTTGCTTCATAGCAGGCAGAAATTTAGTAGGTAAAGCCCAGAGAGGTAGCCAATCTGATGGAACTGAAATTTAAAGATTTTCGTCAAAGTCAAACACATTTATTGGTGGCAAATGCTTTTGTGAACCATCAATTGAGAAAAAGCTATCAGTCTGTCAATCCTTTCCACTTCTGGGCCAGGTCTCTCCATGTTGACTGAGGCATGAAGTGTTACCTTTCATTCGGCAGAGGGGTAGCCACAGTAATTCATGCCACAGTAATTCATGCAATGGTCACCTCCAGGCTGGACTACTGTAATTAGCTCTACATGGGCCTGTCCTTGCAGGGATCCCCCTCGGACAGCACACATACAACCAGTGCTACACAAGCTGCACTGGCTTCCAGTGGAGCTCCAGATCAGGTTCAAGGTTCTGGTTCTGACCTTTAAGGCCCTTAGTGGTCTGGGACCTACATATCTTCGGGACTGCCTCTCCCAGTATGACCCTGGAAGAGCATTATGCTCAGGAAATAAAAACTTCCTGTTGGTCCCCGGCCTGAGAGAAGCCTGGCTGTGCTTGACCAGGGCCAGGGCTTTCTCAGTCCTGGCCCCTGCCTGGTGGAACACTCTGCCGGAAGACATCCGTGCCTTGCGGGAGCTGTTAACTTTCTGCAGGGCATGTAAGGCAGAGATGTTCCACTGGGCCTTCAGTTGAGGACAGCAACAGGGCTTCTTTATATAATTGCTCCATCCCTCAAAACCCTCCCCCCAAGCAGGCAGAGGTAGTGGGACTTCCCCCCACCATTTTATATACTGAAGGTAATGTGTTTTTATTTACTAGAAATTGTCGGATTATTTTAATTCTATTTTAAATTGAGATCTGTATATTATTTTGTTGTGAGCCGCTCTGAGTCTACTCCAGGGAAGGGCAGCCTAGTAGGTCTAATTTAATAAATAAATAAAATAATCTCTCCTCACCACCCAGTCCTCTGTTGTTCTGATTCATGAAAGCTTATGCTGCAATAAATGTGTTAGTCTTTAAGGGGCGGTAGAGTAGGTTTTCCCTTGGTGTGAAGGTCCTTGGATGGGAAAATCCTTTGCCTGTTTTATGCATCAAATGGGCAGAGCCATTGTCCATGAAAAAGGTGTCCATTGCAAAAAATACTACTTATTCTGTAACTCTAGATTATTTATTTATTTAGAAAATGTATATGTTGCTTCTCTAGAGATCCGTTTGACTTGGCTTTGCCTATTAGGTGTGATACTGTACAGCAGAGGTGGGCTGACATAAGTCTGGACTGGTCTACTAAAAGTAGGATCTCTGTGGTTCCCTGGTGCATATAAATATGACATGCAAGAGAGCATACTTCTAAAGGATAACTAGTTTGTGTTAGATAATCCTTTCTGTGCAGGTCACAAATGACAGGAACCCTAATCTGAGGGTTTGTAATTAATTCCCTTCTAGAGCCATTTGGGGTGGGGGGGGGGGGGGATCTCTGTTCCCAGTGAGAATGTATTCCTTCCAGGAATTTTACAGAGCTTCTGGTTCTGTCAGGTTCTGCCAGCAACAGCTCTTCAGTGTTTTGTTACTTGAGATTCTTTAACTGGAGCACAAGCCTGTGGTCTCCCAGTGCCATAAAGATTCCCCTGTTCCTCCTCCAGCTCTTCTGCTCATGCTTTCTATTCTTGAATGCCTCCCAAAGCTTGGGTTGCCTACCTTATCCCTAAGCTCTCTGTAGGATATTTTCTAAGCTTCTGTATCTAAAAATGGGTCTCATCCAGCATCATTCTTTATCCATCAGTTGTGAGAATGCATTTTGTCATGCATAAAAATAACGTTTCAGTAGTGATAGACTGGTGCTATTCTGAGTATAACCTAGACTAGATCTGTGGACCATTCTAGACAGTGCCAATAAGAGTGTAAGAAGATATACAGATAGAGCCCAGGGAGGTGCATGTATCTTATATAGAGATGACATTTCTTCAAACATAAAAGTGTCTTTTTTCAGTTGAATTACATTCTTAATCTCTTTTGCTGTTTTAGCCTCTTCGACTTGATATAAAGCGTAAACTAACAGCTCGATCTGACCGAGTGAAGAGTGTGGACTTGCATCCCACAGAGCCATGGATGTTGGCTAGTCTTTACAATGGTAGTGTCTGTGTTTGGAACCATGAAACACAGGTAAGGGTTTGATATAAAACATAGGGAGGGGCTATAGCTCAGTGGAAGAGCTTCTGCTTTACGTGCAGAAGGTCCCAGCTTCAATCCCTGGCATTTGCAGTTAAAAAAAGGACCAGGCAGTAGGTGATATGCAAGACCTCTGTCTGAGCCCCTGGAGAGCTGCTGCCAGTATGAGTAGTCATTATTGAAGTTGATAGACCAATGGTCTGATTCAGTGTGAAGCAGCCTTGTGTGTGCTCATGTTCAGTGAAAATGTGAGCGTGATTGACATTAGTCTGTTGGTGATGAAGTGTGAAAAGAAGTCTCCGGCATCAAGAATTTCCAGCTGTCTGCTTGTAATAATTCTTGATGTACTGACATAATTTTGCTGCCTTTAAATGTATGTTTCTTATAAAGAAAAGTTGCTGGAATCAATAGGCTACCCTGGGCTTCAGTACATGTCCCTGCTTCATTTTGTCAGAAAAAAAGTCATAGATAGCAAGCAGTTGCAGGTTACTATAAGAAGTTGTTATTGACTTAATCTGAACATACTGATCCAAATGTGTCTGCATGCGCAGAACAATGTATGGGTTTATCAGAGAGTTGTGGGACTAAATTCAGTTTCCCCGTGCCCAAACAGCTGGTCACAGTTCTAACAGCTGGGACATGGTACATAATGCATGGCTGGTCCTAATCCAGCAAGCATTGTGTGCATGGAAGTCTGCTTTGACACATATTATGACCCCTGGTTGCAAGTGGAGTATTTGAGTGCTTCCATGGTTTTAGTGTTCAGCAAAATGTGTTAAATTGAATTTTCCAGGGGGGAAATGTTCAGTAAAATGGAAGTGTTCAAGAGAACTCTTTTTTTAAAAAAGGAATGGGATTGTAGTGTTGATGTTTGAAACATTTAGATAGCTGCTCTCCTTCATATTGCTTATGGGAAGTATACTGCTCTTATTTCATTGTTCTCTAATTTTGTAATCCAGTTTTATTGCACTGTATGTATTACATTGGCCTTCATTCTTATTTTGTAATCCATTATGAGTCTCAGTGGGAAAGGTGTGTATAAATAAAGTAAATAAATGAATAGAACAAGTCTTTGGCTTATGTGTGTGCCACTCTCCTGTTGCATTGCAATACCCTCCCTCCCTTCCAGTTCTGAGGTAAATCATAATTCCAGAATTGGAAAACATAGATTGAGGGTCATTTCCAGTTCTGGTTTCACAGGCAATGACCCTGTCTCGAAACAGGAATTGCAGTGTATGAAGAGGGAGAGGAAGGAGTGTCTAAGCCTAACACTTGCTTGTATCATACTAAATCATGATTTGACATTATAGGTGAGTTGAGCCATAATGTTAGAAACATTTACATGAACTTTTACAGTCTGATCTTAAACAGAGTTGCAACCTTCTAAGCCTATTGACTACAGTAGACTTAGGAGTGTGTAGGTGCCTTTTGATTTTGGCAAGTGGAAAAATAGCTGAAGACGTTTAAAAAGCCATTTTGCATGAGTACAATTTAAAGTAATATCTAAAATTCTGTTTTCAGACACTAGTGAAGACCTTTGAAGTATGTGATCTGCCAGTCAGAGCAGCTAAATTTGTGGCAAGGAAGAACTGGGTTGTTACAGGAGCTGTAAGTTGTCAATTTTTTTCATCATGTGGTTTGTAACTGTATTGGAATTTTGAAGCTAGTGATCACTGAAAGGTGTGTCTATTTGGATATTTGATCCACTACTGGTCTTTCAGTGTGTTGAATTGTCTGCTTTGATATAATATAATTTTAGGGATGGTCACTGGGGCTAAATGGTGATGCAGTACAAAATATGGGAAAGACCCCCTTGATATATGTAAGGAAGCACAGCAAGATGATTAGAGATGGAATATACTAATTTCTTGTCTGTACTTCTTTAATTGAAAAATGTGAAGAGGTACTGAATCATCTTTCTTTAAAAGAACAAAGACCATTTTTTGGAATTGTAAGTACTGTACAAATGCTCATTCCATGTATATAGAGAAAGTGATTTTCACTGGGTTTTGCTCTTCCACAGGATGATATGCAAATCAGAGTTTTCAACTACAACACTTTAGAAAGAGTTCACATGTTTGAAGCACACTCAGATTACATCCGCTGTATTGCTGTACATCCTACACAGTCTTTCATTCTAACCAGCAGTGGTATGAATTTAACTTTTTAGTTGTATTATTATCTCTTTTTCCATGTAGCCTTTTGTAGTTTTGTAATGGGAGGAAGTTGAGCATGAGTTGCTAGGAGATAGACACTGATTTAGATCCAACGGAACGTAAATGGAGCAACACTTGTAGATGTGAGCTTCCCTACTACAAACTTCCCACTGTTGTGTGGTGTTCATCCTGAAAACATGCTTCTGGTATTGGACACAAGGAACAAGTAGAGTGTGTGGGGGGGGGCGAACTGGAAGGGGGGAGGCTTTGAATCCTTCAGTGAGATTACCTCTAGGAAGAAGAAAGGGAGAGTTGTCAAATCTTTTTCCGAAGCACTTGGGCATGACTTATTCAGACCCCATGTTCCTAGCTGAAGAATGCAGTCAGGGTACTAAAGTATTAGCACAAATTCTTTTTCATTGGAAAGATGAAAAGCCTTTTCAAAAACTGATGTTGCCAAGAATACTTAAAGAAGAACTGAATAAAAATTAAACCTTTGAGTCACATGGAACTGCCCTGGATAATGAAATAAATTCAGGCTGAATGGTCACCCCCCCCCAATTGTTTTGTAATTGAATTTACTGTGTTGTATAACTAACAAGCTCAATATGTGTATGAAGTAGGTAATGAAACATGATGAAGATCTTGCATTAACTATACTTTTCTCCCCACCTAGATGACATGCTTATTAAGCTCTGGGACTGGGACAAAAAATGGTCCTGTTCTCAGGTGTTTGAAGGGCACACTCATTACGTGATGCAGATTGTCATAAACCCTAAGGATAATAACCAGTTTGCTAGTGCGTCATTGGACAGGACAATCAAGGTACAGTGATCTCTTAGTGGAATATGAAGTACTCATTCTATATTGTAGATCGCTGTAGGGTATAGACAAACTAGCAGCCTCCAGAAGCGGAGGGAAAGCGGTGTGGACTGCTGTTTATGCTTCTTAGTGCTTTGGATAGGCGTTTGGGGTGTGTATGTGGCACTGATGTGTCCAGTATGAGAGTTCATGCATATGTTATGATTGCCAGGGGAGTTTTGCTTAAAATAACACAATAGTATTAGAGTTTACACATTACAATTGCTTAATATGTGGATTGTTGTCATGTCTTTATTTTCTGTATTGTATGAAGTTAGCAAGCAGCTATATGTGTGCTGTGTCTTCCCCTACTTCTAAATCTCTGAAGAAAAGTTTCCAAGGGTTCTCTGTGCGTGTGTGTGTTTGTAAAGATCTGATAACAGTTTTTAATCTATTTTGTGTTCTTGCAAGGTTTGGCAGCTTGGTTCTTCTTCACCCAACTTCACTTTGGAAGGCCATGAGAAGGGAGTAAATTGTATTGATTATTATAGTGGAGGAGATAAACCTTACCTAATTTCTGGAGCAGATGACCGCCTCGTTAAGATTTGGGATTATCAAGTATGTTCTGCCTTGCTTTTCCTAAAGCATTTTTGTGTATCATGAAATAGATGAATGCGGGCTATTCTCAGAGTCCCACAGCACTCAGGCTCAACAACGTTCCTTAGAAGGATCAAGTTTATTGAGTTCAGTAGTAGCAAGTCATATGTACATACATTCTGTGCAAAAGCTAACCCACCAGGCAGGAGGGGAAAAGATATACTACGTTCAAAGCGGGGTCTTCTGATGGAGTTAAGCCAATCAGAGGTGCTAGCCTTAACATGTGCAAAGAAACTACTACAGGTTCCCAGGGAAGGAGAGCGCGAAGTATCAAAGTCAGGAAACTAGATAAGGGCCATGAGCGAAGAGAAAGCGAACATTCCTGGACAGTAAGATGTTCACCCAGCAAACTCCCCCCCTCACTATGGCAGCATAGCTGATAGCTATTGGAGGAGGGCCTAAATAAAAATTGTGTGCAAGCATACTCAATAAAAAAAGACTGATTGTTCCTGGATGTAGGTAACTGTGCTTTTGTGACTCTGCTGTCCTGTTTTTATGTTTACAAGCATTTAGTAAAAGGAACACAGATCGTTGAGTCTGTCGGCATCTTCATTTTTTCCCTTCCAGAATAAAACCTGTGTGCAAACTTTGGAAGGTCATGCACAGAACGTGTCCTGTGTTAGCTTCCACCCTGAGCTTCCCATAATCATCACTGGCTCTGAAGATGGTAAATTGAGGTTTCATATTAATTTATAAACCACGAGAACTAGTTGTCATGTTGTTTTGTAATTTTGTTGTTTTGGTGATCGTGTTGACAACAGCTAGAGCTTTGCCATAAGTAGTTTGTTTCATTTCTTTCAAATGCTTGAAAAATTATTACATCTAATAACAAAAGTGCAAATGCCATAGGCTGCCTTTGTTGCCATTCCTAGGGCACAAGCAAATTGTCTTTCTACTGAGTTTTGGTTCTTCCCCTTCTAGTCTTCATCTCAACATTTCTTTTCCTGGACAAATCTGCATCTCAAGGCTGTTGGTCATCTTTGCATCTTGAGTCTCTTTCTACCCTAGATGGCTCACTTAAAAGAAAAGTGCAGGGGCTCTGTGTGTGCCTCTGTATGCATCTATATAATACTGTATACAAACTCCCTGTTGAGTCTGAATTCAGATTTATGTGACTTTTCTCACTGTCCTTTTCTCACTTTGCATAGGAACTGTTCGGATCTGGCATTCAAGCACATACCGTCTGGAAAGTACACTGAACTATGGCATGGAGCGGGTATGGTGTGTGGCAAGCCTGAGAGGATCCAATAATGTGGCCCTGGGGTATGATGAAGGAAGCATCATCGTTAAGGTAGTTATTCTTGTAAAGAATGTGCTGCTTGTCCACTAGTTGAATATTTATACACATGTGAGAAACTAGAAACTTTGTTTTGTAGACTGCATGGGAGGCTTAAATGTTAATTGCAAACATCAGCAAGTTTTATGTAAATCAGCAGGGGTCGTTTCGTAGAAAAAGAGCTAGGGGAACTCATTAGCATAACTCATTAGCATATACCACACCCCCTGACATCACTGGAAGTGTATCATAAGGCTACACACCCAGCCCCCAACGGTCCCGGCCGCTGGCCTTACAGCTCCACTGCCGAGCCCCATGAGGGGCCCAGCGGTAGACCTGCAAGGCCGGCGGGAGTGCAAGGAAGCCCCGCGAAGGCCCTCCCTGGCCCCAGGCAGGCAGGGGTGGGGAGAGGCAGGGAGGAAGCAACTTACCCTCCCTCTTCTCCTGCCTCCTCCTGGCTGAATGAGGGCCGGAAGCAGAGGGCGGGGCTTTGTCATGTGCCCCGCCCCCCGTACCTCACCCGGGGGAACTGTGATCCCCCGCGATCCCACCCGAAATGACCTCTTCAAATCAGTGTATTTGATATACAGGGAATGGTGTGTTTACTTGAGCTCCCTTTGTTGGTGTGTTCTAATTAGCTTGGCCGTGAAGAGCCTGCCATGTCTATGGATGCTAATGGAAAGATTATTTGGGCTAAGCACTCAGAAATTCAGCAGGCTAACCTGAAGGCAATGGGAGACACTGAAATCAAAGACGGGGAGAGACTACCTCTTGCTGTGAAAGATATGGGCAGCTGTGAAATATATCCTCAGACAATTCAGCACAATCCTAATGGGCGGTAAGGAATTTCTTCTTCTGTAGATAATGCTTAATCCCTTTTAAATTATCTTTAAGGCTAGAGACATTTTGAGTATGCCTGTGTATGTTTTCCTTACAAGTGCTTCTATAATGCTTCTTGTATAATTAATTTACTGTTGCTTTTTTTCAAACACCCTTTCCCAGGTTTGTAGTAGTATGTGGAGATGGCGAATACATCATTTACACGGCTATGGCACTGAGAAACAAGAGTTTTGGTTCTGCTCAGGAGTTTGCATGGGCACATGATTCTTCAGAGTAAGTTCTTGTGCTTCCCTAATGTTCAAATTTTTTGTATTAACCACTTTGAAAATTGATATTGAAAGATGGTTAACAAATATAGTAAGCAAATAAGAAATTAAAGAGTGTGTGTGTTTGTATGGCTGCCTTAGCATAACATATGGCAGGGCGGTGTAGTTTGAGTGTTATTTGGGGCAATTCAAACTCACTCAAATCCTCCTTTCCATCTTTCCTGGGTCCTGGAAGATGGTGATGTTGGGAAATTAAGTAAAATCTACTATGTAGGCTGTGGGTAAACCTTGGCAGGCTGTATATAGCCTTTGTGTTTGTGCTACGTTTTGATCTTCCTGGCTGAGCAAGAAGTTTATTTAAAATAAATTATGTTGTCTTATACGTAGGTATGCAATCAGGGAAAGCAACAGCAGTGTCAAGATATTTAAAAACTTCAAAGAGAAGAAATCTTTTAAGCCTGACTTTGGAGCAGAAGGCATGTTACAAACTTTATCCAAGTGCTAATATTTGCTATCTTGGGCATTGTTTTTGAGAAGTGCTAAGTTTATGTTCTCTGCAGGTATCTACGGTGGGTTCTTACTGGGTGTTCGATCTGTCAATGGCTTGGCATTTTATGACTGGGAAAATACAGAACTGATACGCAGAATTGAAATTCAGCCCAAACATGTGAGTTTCATTCTTGACAATGCCTTGCAGAACAAGGATCTCTTTTACAATTTATATTTCTTTGGAGCAAAATAGAAGTTCTCCAGTAATTGTTGCTGAAACCACTGTTCTTTCAGTGCATTCACAGGCTAATATACTTGTTGCAGCCCATATCTTCAAAGGCCTTTACTTGTTTTGCTGTAGATTTTCTGGTCTGACTCTGGTGAACTTGTTTGTATAGCCACAGAAGAATCATTTTTCATTCTGAAATACCTTTCTGAGAAAGTTGCAGCAGCTCAGGAGACACATGAAGGAGTCACTGAAGACGGCATTGAAGATGCCTTTGAGGTAACCACTCTTTATGATCACTAAATAATAAGGTTCTGATCCCTTTTCCTGTAGATACTAACGATCGTGACAGATGCTAAAGATACCTACTGAAAGACATGTCTTGTTTTTCTTGTATACAAGTGCTGCTGCAGCAAAATAATACACGTCAGAATCTGAGACTGACTCTGAAGATCAGCTGTTAAGCATATACAGTAATAGTAATAAACATGCATTTTATAAAGATTTTTGGCTTTATATAAATGTATATGTTGCTAGCAGTGTTTCTGAATATAGCATATGCTTTAGCAGGCCAGGATGGTATCATGATTCAAGTAGTATAGTAGAAGAGGGGAGACCGAGGTTTAAATTCCCACTCTTTCAGGTTGCGTACTGGGTGACTTTGGATCAGTTGCTCTTGCTCAGCTTATCCTCCCTGATGTGCCCTTGTTTTGAGGAATAAAATGGAAAGAGGGAGCACATATCATGTATGCCACCTGATGCTTTTTGGAAAAAGATGGGATAAAATTCAAATAATTCGGAAGGTTTGCAGAAAGGGGAACAGAGAGAGAGGTCCTTTCCATTGGTTCGCATAGCGCATCTGCCTCCTGGCATCTCACCTCTCCATCATTGGCTAGCCATTCTGTAACTTAGTGGGAGGAGGGGGAGGTCTTTTACACTGACTTGCCTGGTCCAGTCACCACTATGTCCCAATTCAGGGACAGCCATTCAGGGGGAGATAGAAGAAGAAAAGCCAGGTCTCTTCTGCTTGTGCCTGATATTTTTTTCTGTTAGTTGCCTTGTATTTAGGAAAAATGAAGTTGGGATATAAATACAATAATAACAAGACTTGCAGAGTGGGAAAATCCCCTCCCCGCAAGCCCCTGTTTTCTCTGCTCCTCCAATTTCTACTCTCCCGTCCCCTCCTGGTTGCCACTTTCTCCGATCCCACCCCACAGGCACCTGTGTTCACCCTCCCAGCCTACCTCGGTTGCTAGGCAACCCTGTAATGCTGACCATGATCTCATGAGATTTTTGCAAGATCTTTACTGTCATTGTCCATTTGGAGGGATCTTTGTGCAAACCTAGGGTTTCCATAGGTTCCCTAAGGAGACTTTAGCATGCCTGCCTCTCTCTCTATCTCTTTTGTAGATTTAATCTCTGTTCTAAAAGAAAAGTACTTAAAGTTGGTAGGTTTTTATGCAGAAGTCTTTGTTGTTCCCACTGCCGTCCTAAGCAGGGTTACACCCTTCTGACGCTGTGGACTGAACTGGAAGGATATAACTGTGCTTAGGATGGCACCCTGAGCCTCGTAAGTGACCTGCTGTGCTCTTGTTTGTTCCTTTGTTTTTGATGGATCCAGTCCAATTGGATACTTAAGATTATAATGGGCAAAAAAATGTTTATTCCTCCCAGGTCCTTGGTGAAATTCAGGAGATTGTGAAAACAGGATTATGGGTGGGTGACTGTTTTATTTATACCAGTTCGGTGAACAGGCTGAACTACTATGTTGGAGGAGAAATTGTCACCATTGCACATTTGGACAGGTAAGTTATCTCATTGGACCATCAGAAATAAATTTTACTTAGTATGAAAGGATTCTGTTAAGTTTCTTGCAGCATATCGTGCTACGATATTCTAGAACACTGATTCTTACTTAGTGGTTCAGGTTCCCCATGTGGGTGTTCTGAGCATCATTCCCCAATACGCCACCTGCCCCGTGGTCCAGAAAAGTGGGTGAGGACATTGCTCAGAGGGGACTGCGGTTTGCAGGTGGTGTTTACCTCAAAATAGCTGCTGCTGGAAGGAATGGAGGATGGATAAGGTATAGGCTGCTCTGAACTGTGAGTCCCACACTAAGGATGGAAGAGCCCACTTCTTCGGTAGCCAGGTAAGTTGCATACCCCCCCCCCCCCCCCCCCGCCCGCCACACAAACAAACAACCCCTTTCCTGTGGTTGCCAGGAGGACAGCAAGCTGACTGCAGAGAAGAGAGAGCAAAAACACCACCACAGCAGCCAGGAGAAGAGCAAGCTGGACACAGTAGGGGGGGGGTTACTCCCCCTTCTCCATGGCTGGCTTGCTCTGCCAAGGTGCCGGGAGGAATCTCATTTTTCTGCTCATGCTGACGAGAGTGAGAAGGAAGTAGAGGTCACATATTTATTTAAAACATTTATAAGCCACCTTTCTACCTTGCGGAACTCAGTACAATATGGGTAAAATACGTTTTAAAAAATTACAATTTAGGACTGCCAATAAATTAATCAAACACAGTCCTAAATAAAACTGTCTTCAGCTGGGGCCGGGTGCACCTTCCTGGGGATGTTTAATAATCATGGGACATAGGCATCCCCCTTCACAGTACTGCTGGCTGTCTCAGAGCAGGTTTCTGCAGCAGGAAGCATTGGCATCATTTCTGTCTCTCGTTCCTTTCTCTCTCTCTCTCCCCCTAGCAGGAGGTAGTCTTGGCCGTCTTACTCTCACCTGAGCTGCAGACTTCATGCTAGGGAAGAAACCAAGATGACAGCAAGGGATCCACAAGCTTCCCACTGCCAGAGCCTGCTCTGAGACAGCCGCCAGTGCTGACTTGGAGTCTCCCCTCGAAATGCTTGTAGCCCAATGTGAGCAGGCTCCTGCAGTGGGCAGCCCAAGTACCCTTTACTTCCTTTGCTGTCATCTTGCCCTCTCCCCCAGTACGAGGCCCTACAGCCCAGGTGAGAGTAAGATGGATAAGACTGCTCTGCCTCATGCCAGGGAGAGAAAGAGAAAGTAGTGGGGGATGAAAATGGCACTTAGGCTTTCAGCTGCGGAAAACAGCCTAACAGTATTATGAAATTTGTCTTCACAAGTGAGGGAGATCCTACAGGGCAAAGCCTACGTGACCTCTACTTCCTTCTTGCTCTCTCCCCAGCATGAGGGAGACACAGAGCAGACGGCTCTGGCAGCTGCTGGCCAGTTCCAAGCAACAAGGCTCTACAGCAAAAAGACCGGCACTTCGCCCATCCTTCCTCTGTAGAGCTAGCTAAGCCCTTAACTAGCCAGTAGTACTTGTTAACTTCAGACATCAGCCACGCCCTCACATGTTTGCAAGGTGCATTCTTCTTCTTCAGCACTAGAGAGACTTACCTGAGTGTAGGTCCTATTGAACTAAGTGAGGCTTACTTTTGAATAAGCAAATGGGCAAGATCAACAACTGTCCTTACGTGTGCCTTCTCTGTTTTGGCACCCACATTATGGAATGGCCTGCCTGAGAAGGTCAGCAACGCTCCCATGCTCCTAACATTCTGCAAACTATGTAAAACATAATTCATAGAATCATAGAA
The DNA here is from genome assembly GCF_001447785.1 of Gekko japonicus. Taxonomy (NCBI): domain Eukaryota; kingdom Metazoa; phylum Chordata; class Lepidosauria; order Squamata; family Gekkonidae; genus Gekko; species Gekko japonicus. Next base: position 201,992 of record NW_015166442.1, on the reverse strand, counting down.
TGTTAGAGTTGGAAGGGACCTTGCAGATCATCTAGTCCAACCCCCTGCACTCTGCAGGAGCCTAGCTGAAAGATAGCCCTACAACATACCCGAAATATGGTTGTCCAGCCTCTGCTTGAAAATGTCCAGTGAAGGAGCATCCACCACCTCCCAAGGCAGTCTGTTTCACTGCTCAACCACTCTTACAGTTATGAACTTTCTCCTGATATTTAGCCGGTAATGACTCCCTTGTAATTTCCACCCAATCTAGTCTTGCATTCCGGAGCATGAGAGAATAGATCTGCTCCATCTTCTACATGACAGCCCTTCAGATACTTGAAGAATGCAATCATGTTCCCTCTAAGCCTTCTCTTTCCCAGGCTAAACATACCCAACTCTTTCAGCCTTTCCTCATAAGACTTGGATTCCAACCCTCTCACCATCCTGGTTGCCCTCTTCTGGACACACTCAAGCTTGTCAACATCCTTCCTAAAATGTGGTGCCCAAAACTGGACACAGTACTCCAGGTGAGGCCTGACCATAGCAGAATAGAGCGGAACTACCACCTCCCTTGATCTGGACACAATGGTTCTGTTAATGCATCCTAAGATTGCATTAGCTTTCTTCACAGCCACATCACACTGCAGGCTCATGTTTAGCTTGTGATTAACCAGAACACCTAGATCCCTTTCACATGTGCTGCTGTCAAGCCAAGTCCCTCCCATTCTATATCTGTGCCTTTGATTTTTATTTATTTTTATTTGATTTAGGCATTTTTATAAAGAAATACGGCTGCATCATGAGACTGGTCCAGCAAAATGCACTGGGTTTCTGCTGATTTCCTACCATGTTCTGCATTATTTAACATGTTATGATTAATACTTTGCTTTGTTCAGATCACAGTTCAGTTTCAAAATTTTGCAGTCCTATTGCTATTACATTGCTTATTAGACGTATCATCCTATTGATTGCATTGATCTTGTTGTTTAATCCATCTTCAATCTCAGTGGAAAGGCAAACTAGAGAGCCAGTGTGGTGTAGTGGTTAAGAGTGGCAGACTCTAATCTGGAGAAATGGGTTTGATTCCCTGGTCTTCCACATGCAGGCAGCTGGGTGACCTTGGGCCAGTCACAGTTCTCAGAGCTGTTTTCTCAGAGCTGTCTCAGCCCACCTACCACACAGGGTGTCTGTTGTAGGAAGAGGAAGGGAAGGAGATTGTAAGCCACTCTGAGACTCCAAGAAAAGGGCAGGGTATTCCTCCTCCTCCTTCGTCGTAACATAAAAACAGCTGAATAAAAATAGGATGACACTATTAGTTTCTTCATGGTTTGTGAGCAGTGCTCCCTCTAAGCTGTGGAGTCTTGTGAGCAAAAATTCTACTTTGTGAGCTACTGGCATTAAAGTTGTGAGCAAGCAAGTTGGCTACTGCATAAATTAGGTTGCTCTGAAGCCATCCTTCCTGAGCTAAGACAAAAATGTGTGAGCCGGAAGCTAAAAAACTAGCAGTGGGGGAGGTACTTTGATAAATTTTTTTAAAAAGATACTTTGATAATTAAAAACACCCAAAACTATAGCTTTAACTGTATACTAGAGTGAGGTACTCTGGTTGATGGCAATTATAAATATGGCTGGATGCAAGCTGTAGAGCGAGTAACACTAGAACATGTTGAGCAGTGCCATTCATGAGGCAACAAGCACTTGTTATGCCAGAGATGGTTACTACTATGGACCCTTCCCTCTGGAATGCTTTTAACTGCAGTGTGGGTTTAATAGTATAGTTCTCTGACAGCACGTGTGTGCTCATGCAATCCATCTCCCTTGCTGCTCAAACATAAGGCTCCAAACCTTCTGCCTCATCCCTTTGGCTGGTTCTCTCCAGTGCGCTACTGCTGAGGTTAGTGGAGGAGCTCCAAAGTTCTGTGGCTGAAGCAAAATCCCTTCAGGGTTTCTGTTTTGTCTCTATTGGCTGTTGTAGTATATGCTTGGCAGAGCAACACAAAGCTTCATACTGTTTACTTTGAGTGAAGAATATACTTTATCAGGCCAGTCAGATGTTTTCCTGAGCCTGAATTGTTTAAATCATTTCTCTGCTTATAGTTGCATGAAATTAATCTCTTTCTCTTCCTTTGTTTAAAGGACAATGTATTTACTAGGGTACATTCCCAAAGACAACAGGCTTTACCTGGGTGACAAAGAATTAAACATAGTGAGTTACTCCTTGCTAGTCTCAGTGCTAGAGTATCAGACTGCTGTGATGAGGAGGGACTTCAGTATGGCTGACAAAGTTCTTCCCACAATTCCAAAGGAACAGAGGACCAGAGTTGCACATTTCCTTGAGAAGCAGGTAAAACACTTGCTGTGATCTGCCAGATAAAACCTTGGTTATGAAAACTAAAGTTGGATGCTAATATCAAAAATGGTTAAATGTATCTGCAAATTAGACATGTAAATACACGTGAATATTTATAGTTTTTTTCAGAACAGGCAGAATGGATTTGGGACTAGATAACTGGAAACATTCTGATGCTTCAGAGCTATATATTCTTGGTTGCTAAAAAAATTCTTCCATTGGTCTGATGTACTGTTGTTGGTTCTTGAAAAATCCAGGGTTTCAAACAGCAAGCTCTTGCAGTATCTACAGATCCTGAACATCGCTTTGAGCTTGCTCTTCAGCTTGGAGAACTTAAGATTGCGTACCAACTTGCTGTGGAAGCTGAGGTAAGCTAACACCACATTCAAAACAGAGGAGGAGTTCATCTTAAGATGCAGAAGAGTGGATTTGTATGACTGAAGTTGAGTTCTGGGTACACAGGGAGAGAATGAACTCCTGGGCTACTTTCAGCAGGCTTGAGCTGAAGTCAGGGAGAGACTTCAGAAGGATTCGTTTAAAGTATTGATCTACCTTGTGATTAGCTTTCATTAGCCTTAACTTTTAGAGGAGGCATGCTTATTGTTCCTAGGTGACAGAATAATGGAGAAGTACTATCTCAGCATTTAATAGGCTGACCTTGTATTAAGTGATACGTTTTCATAGGAGGGAAACTACAGAAGAGAAAGCTGAAGTAAGACGACCTACGTCTAAATTAGTTGAAATGTGTGGTTCCTCCTCCCCTCTGATTCAAAATATGATACACACTTAAAAAATTGAATTTCTCTCTGTCTACCTAGTCAGAACAGAAGTGGAAGCAGCTTGCTGAGCTTGCGATCAGTAAATGCCAGTTTGGCCTTGCCCAGGAATGCCTGCACAATGCACAAGACTATGGCGGCTTATTGCTTTTAGCCACGGCTTCGGGAAATATCAGCATGGTGAACAAGCTAGCTGAAGGAGCAGAAAAAGACGGGAAGAACAACGTAGCATTTATGAGCTACTTTCTGCAAGGAAGGTCAGTAGCAGACTGTCTAGTGTACACAGTGTCTTCCTGTCTGTAAATAAGGGGGAAGGTTCAAACCCTAGCCCTAACTTCAGGCAGTTGTCTCTGTGTGAAGTGATGGAAGCGCTCAAGTGTTGGGCTCAAATGTGTCCCATTGTCATTCTTGGTGGCTTCAGCCTGTTCCCATTTTTATTATGTATTAGCTGATATTTAAGTGAAAAACTCTTGCATAGTATCTTTGAATGGCAGTGAAGACACTGGACTGGATTCAGACAGCCGCCCCTTTTTATTTTCTGGTTGGTGAAAGGAGGAGGAATAGGTTTTCTCTAGCCACTGAAAAGCTTATGCTGCAGATTATGGGCCCTCCATAGATAAGACATGTGAAATGAGGGAAGAATAAAGATTGGAGTTGAGGGGGGGATGGCTGGATCCTACCCATGTTCTTTGCCTGAGCTTCACTTTTTGCTTCAGAATCATAGCATTACTTTAGGCTCAGGGTGTATGTGCCATCTAGGGGCTACCAACTTTTGGCAACCCTGTGAATTAATGACCTCCAAAAATCCTATCATTAACCACTTTGCTCAGGTCTTGCAAACTGAAGTCTGTGACTTCCTTTATTGAGTCAGTCCTTTTCATGTTGGGTTTTCCTCTTTTCCTGCTGCCTTCAACTTTTTATAGCTTTTAATTTCCAATGACTAGTCTTATCATGATGTGACCAAAAGTACAATAGCCTCAATTTGACCATCTTCGCTTCTAGGGAGAGTTCTAGGCTTGATCTAGAACCAGCTTTCTTCCTACACCACATTTCAAATGAATCAATTTTCTTCCCATCAGCTTTCTTCAACAATAATTACACCACCATGGCTGTAAATTATATCACATTCATCATATGTATATCTAATTCCCAACTGTGCCTGCTATATGCGGATACTTATTTCCACAGACAGGGGGCACATTTTTCTGCACACTTGGGGCACTCCCCAGGTGTGCAGAAAAATCTTACATCTTAAAAAAAGGGGGGGGATATTTAAATCTCCCTAAAAGTAAAACACCGCTCTCTATGCATACGCAGAGAATACACTTACTGTTGGGAGTTTGGCAGAGCTTGGCAGTGGCAGCTGTGAGGGAGCCCTGTGCCTGTGAGTCCCATGGAGCGTGCTGCTCCTATCTGGGGGGAATAAGCCTTGGTGGGCCTGGTGGCTAGGAGCTGCACAGGGCTCACCAACATTGCTGCAGCATCACAACCTGGTTGGTTTATTCTCTAGAAGGTCTAGGTGGCTGGTAACTATTTCTCCTATCTTTATGCCTCACTCACTCTCCACTCTGTTTCTCTCCTCCCTACCTGGCTTGAACTCTGTTCTCCTCCTCGCCTTCTGCTTGGCTTGATCTCCACACTCTTCTCCCCACCCCCGGCTTGACTTCCATGTTCTTTCTCCCCTACCACCACCTGGTTTGATCTCTGCGCTCTTCTTCTCCCCCCTGCCTGGCTCAGTCTCCAAGCTCCTCTCCCCCCACCTCCATGTCTGGCTCAGTCTCTGCACTCTTTCACTTCCTTCCCCCATGGAAGGAACCTTGTGAAGGAAAGCAGCTACTGTCAGAAGTTGGTCACTAAGTTACTAGCCTGAAAGGCAATAACATGACATCCTTTAATAGACATTGCAGTTGACTGCCAATTCTTATCAGTTTCAATGATGTCCATTCTGCCCAGGGCAGGTTTGTCAGGGGGACACCTCCAGGTCAACTGCAGCAAGTGCTCTACAACAGTTGCTCTGCAGGGTGCCTCTACATGACACCTCACTGAAAGCTCACTGGGTGACCTTAGGCCCTTACATATGCTCAGCATCACAGGTTGGTTACTATGAGGCAGTGGAGCTGGGTGAGCCGCAGAGAGCAGTGGGCAGGAGGGGGGGGAGCCTCTGCTGGCTCGCTCAGAGTAGTTCCAGGCAAGCCAGTAGAGACCCCCAACCCTGCAACATACCTGGAGTTACTCTGGGTGAGCCACAGTGAGTGGCAGCAGGGGGGGGGCCTCTGCTGGTTGAGCCAGAGCAGTTCTGAGCAAGCCAGCAGAGACTCCCCCACCTGGTAAGCCACAGAAAGCCCAGGGATCCACACTGGGCTCGGGGGGGGGGGATGGGGTTCCCCCCCCCGCGAGTCTCATGGCCCCCAAGGGAATGAGAGAAAGGAGTGAAATAGGGGGCAGGTTGAAAGATAAAGGGAACGGGAGAAAGGAAGGAAATGGGGAGGTAGGTTATCACAGAAGGGGGATAGATTGACAGAGGACAGATGGGGGGCAAAAGAGATGGGGTAGGTGGGGAAGATTGATAAAGAGGAAAGGAAGCAAAGGGGGGGAAGGGATTCATCATCTCTGCAAGTTTCTTGCAGGTCCCCACTTGTGTCTATTAGTATGCATTATGCTGCTAAAAACAACTACAAAAAGTTAACAGATAAATGAACAAATTCCTCCTAATTTATCTTTGTAGGCTTGACAGTTGTCTTGATCTCTTGATTAAAACCGGACGCTTACCAGAAGCTGCTTTCTTAGCACGAACGTATTTGCCAAGCCAGGTCTCAAGGTAACTCTGTGAAGTATTTTTTAAAGTAGTAGTTTGACTATAACTATCTTACTTAACAGCAGATTTGTGTTCCATCAACAGAGTTGTAAAACTGTGGAGAGAGAATCTCTCTAAAGTCAACCAGAAAGCTGCTGAATCACTGGCTGATCCCACAGAATATGAAAACTTGTTCCCTGGATTAAAGGAAGCTTTTGTTGCTGAAGAATATATCAAGCAAACACACACTGACTTGCAGCCTTCCAGCGAATATCCACTTGTCACCGTAAGTGGTTGCAAGTTGTGAACAAATGCATATGAAATCAGTCCGATAACAAAAAAATCAAGGGCTGAGTTGAATTAGATTTACAGCAAGAGTTTCTGCATATGTAACAGTTTCATCTTTCTTTGGTAGCCCAATGAAGAGAGAAACATACTGGAAGAAGCCAAAGGCTTTACACCACAAATACACGCAGCATCGCAGGTCAGTGTTAATGAAATTCTGGGATAACAAGCATCTCTGCTGCATATTCCAGATCATAGCAAGCCGGGTAGACCATGGCTTTTTACGTAGCTGTAAAAAATGTTTATCAGATGGATTGCTTGTCATGCCTGCATTTGAGATTCACTTTGATTGTTCTAATTTTGTTGCTTTTCTACACACTACCTTTGAAACTGTCTTGAATGTCAATGAATATGTACTAGTACCTTTTTATTTTGGTTTATACAAACAACTTATTACGTTGCAATAAGCTTGCGTGATTCCTGTAGCTTCAATAAATCACCTGCCAACTTGAACATTTCTCTATTTCTCTCTTTCAAGTTGCTGCAGGCACTCTGAAATAGCACTAAGCAGTGGCTCTAAAAACATCACTTAAATATATTTTTCTGCAGAATCAAATTAGCCAGTCTTGTAAATGTAAGTAATGCAATTGGTAGTGTTGCATCCCTAAATTAAATAGCTGGCTGAATAGGGGTATAAAATGTTCACTCCGTGTGGAATTTGTAGATGGAAAGCTTAAACAATGCAGGCATAGTGATATACAGCACAGCTTTCTAAAATGTGTTGAGAAATATAAAGTTGGCACACTGACTATGCTGTTCCTAAGAATATTCAGCTTCTTGCTTTAACTGCCCCAGAGGAGGCTATGTACGGAATGTGAATATGGTCATAGTTTCAAAAGTTGCAAATTCACTGAAGAAGTGGCTAAATGCCCATGTGCTGTTTGTCAGGTTTGCTTAGAACACAGCACGATATATGTTACACAAATTAGCTGAAAACTGAGTCCCTGCCTTAATGGATGGCAAGACTAATGAGGGATGAATATGAACAAGTTCTTTCAGGGGGATAAGTTAAAGAATTCAAGGGAGAGAGGTAGGAGTCCTCTTGTGATCAGGAATTCTGTACATCAAGGGCAGAGTCACTCAAAGAGGGCAGAAGCCCCAAGAATGGTAAATGAAACTACAGAAGCAAATGGCAGGCAGGGATAGAGAAATTTGACACATTCTCCAATCTGGGCCTTTTGTATGGAAGTAGTATTGTTGCTTAGTTGCCTAACAGCTGTGTCATTCAGAATACGTACTTTGTGGGCATATACCCAAACATAGAATGGTGGTCCACATTTTCCTTAGTTGGACCCATCAAGCATTTTAAAGCCTTTTATTTTTCATCATAAGGAGTCTGAAGAGGAAGAACTAGTTCCAACTTCTAAGCCAGTGCTAGTGCCTCCGGTTGCAGGGATGGACCCAATTGCAACAATAAAGGATGAAAAGGTAAAAACTCAAGTGCACCAAACAGAAAAGCTTCATCCAGTTGGGAGGCTCCTATTCTGCCAGACATCTGTCTTTCCATTCTTTCACGTTCTCTTTGGCAGTTTCAGAACTGCACAGAATGATGGGGTACAGTGATAAATGACTTTGATCATTTCACATGGGGGAATCACAGGAGGTTAGTCTCATTATCCCATGCTCCCTCTTTCATTTAACTCTGAGTGGTGGTTAAATGTATACATAACCACATTCTGTGAGCAATAAGTGGTGTAAAAAAATTTAGTGAACAAAAACGTTCAGAAGTGTGCAGTTTAAATGACTACATGCAATTAAGTTTTGGGGGTTTTTTTTTGTAATGCACAAACTTAGTACACCTTTGTATGCTGCTGGCTAACATATGGGGGGAGTTTAACCTGGGATACATGACATTTGCATGAATCTACTAACTCTAGACACTTACTCAGCTTGTCTTTAACACACACCCTGGGCCTGTTTTTACTCCTGGCCATAAAGCTACCAAAAACACCACAGTTCTAAAATTTTGCTCACAACTACTATATCTTGCCTGCTGATATACTACAGTGATCAGCCATTCCTGTTTCCAGATTCTGGTTACTTTAATGCAGTCCTAGCAGGGTTCAGCATAATGTCTACCCACCAGAGTGTAACTCTTTTAATTCTCAACACAGCAAGTCCTCTCGAAGGAGTTGTCACTGATGTTGTTGGTAGCAATGAAATAAGTACACTGACTCCCTATTGTCATATAAAAACTACTCGCCCTAATCTGCTTGGACGCAATGAGCCTAACCTGTAAGCTATTAATATTTTACTTGTCTGCTTAAAATGCTATTCTCACAGCATATTACTTATACCACTCTTAATTTTGCTGGAGACTCATTGTATGGTACTAGAAAATCTTGTCCAGTTGCTTCGTTTTCTATAAATAAATATTCTCTGGCTTTATAATGGAATACTTACTATTTGTACAGTCTATAAAGCTGCTTTGATTACCACTCTTAAGTTGTGTGTTAATGTCGTCTGCTGTTGGTGGTAGCAAATAAACACTTTGCAGAGAATAAGGAGGCCCAATGAAGAAGGCTTCTTTCTTGATACAAGTTGGCAGGACTAAAGCACTACAGTTTATGATACACAATGCTGTGCTAAATACCAGGCATCTAACTCTGAACTTCCTGCTTTAGGCCCTATTGGAACTGGACGAAGACTTGGATAACTTAGACCTGGAGGATATTGATACTACCGATATTAATTTGGATGAAGAGATGTCCGACTGAGCCTTCTTAAAAATGACCAAATTTCTTATAAAATTGCTTCTCCCTACACTCGTATTCATTTTTATACTTCAGTTGGGTAAACTAGGTAGGAACAGACATGTAAAGTGCATCAAATAATCCTTTTTATGTTGTTTAGATGTTCTTAGAATCTGTTGCAAACTCTTGTTCCCAAATAAATGTCTTTACAGTTCTGCCTCCTTTTCAATGTCTTGACTACTAAGTATTGTACCTGCAAAATTATGATTTTAATGAAAAAGGTAGAATACTTACTTGATCAAACAGTGACAATGTTTTATTTAAGTTCTATGTACATTTTAGACACTTTAGATATTAAATGAAATGGACCAAGTGAATTGCTTTATGAAGCTTCAGACTGAGGCAAATTTTCTTGATAAGCCTGAAGTGCCAGTTCAATATATCCAGCTCTCTGTACTTCTGTCTTCACAAAAGCCTGTAACAAATTAAAATACGAATGAAGCAGCTTTGGGAAAATTCAACAGCTTAAGTATTAGTTTAACACGGTCATCTTGAAATAGTGAAACTAAGTCACTGTTCTATCTAATTAGTAGTCACCTGGTGAAATTAAGCAGCTCTGACATTCAACATGGCAAGTTATACAAGTGTAAGAACTTTGCTTTTAGGTAGGCTGCTTATGTTGCAGTTACTTCCTTCTTGTCCAGAAGTTAAGTGAAGACAACTATCAGCAGTGTCATCCTACAATATTAATGGATGTATTTTCTAACCTTTTTTAACATTCAAAAGCAGGAAACCATATTATATATACCTTAATTAAATCTAGCTCTTTGAGATCGTGTTCTTGCGCTTCTGTTGCAGATTGGCAATCAGGATGGAGCATGTGATAAAGGGTGACCAGGCTTGTGGCATCATCCAACCTGAAAAAAAGTTAATTTACAATAAGTATATAGACATATGATTAGTATTTCCTGAAAGCATAATGGTACCTAAGGCAGTACTGCATTGAGACCTAGATTTGCACTGAGATTCACATCCATTATATTTTCCTCTGTTCTACCTACAGTTAAGTGTAGATCAGCCAAGGAAAAAATGTTGTTCTGTGTCAGCATCTTCAGGTCCAAACCATGGGATTTATATTGAACTCTATGATTTTGTGACATTTCTAGTTCAGTTCATCTATTTAGATACATAGCAATCACACCCTCATTCATAAATCAGAAGTTTCCCATTTAGGATTTTCTGTAAATTCTTTAGAAGCCTCAAACCAAGCTTAATATAAGTCATTTATGATGTACTTCAGTGCATTGCTTATATGCTGTTTTTAAAAAGTGAGTCTGCCAAAGAGTTGTGTACTCCCTACTCACAAGCTGGGTGACTGACAGTGCAGTCCTATGTAGAATTATTGTAGTGTAAGCCTACTGTACTGAGACAACATTGTATGGGATTGGATTGTGGGTTTTGCAGAGTTTTGTAGTTGCACATGTCCCTTAACTCTGTTAAAAAGACCTGCCTGCTATGTGCACAAACTCCTTTTGGTTTCATTTAAGGCACCTCCCAACAGTTTTAATACCATTAAGTAACTATACCTGCTGTTCTTCACCTTTAAGTGACCATACAAGATTGTCATCAGAATTAGGACTGACAGCTGTGCAGTTCCCATCTGTAAGTTACTTGGAAGTTCTTCTACTTAGTTCATTGTGGTTTACTCATAGTGACAGTATTCATTAAAGAAAAATCTAGTCTCTTCATAGTCTGCAAGGGAATGATAACCCAGGGGCACTCAAGGTCATATTGCTGCTGTATTCCGGGACAAACCCATCCTTAGAGATGTGGATAGGGTTCAACATTTTCAGCTACACCTATACACAAATGCCAAGGATAACAATGGGACCTGAACATGGGCAAAACCAAAAGGAAGCAACAAGAAGTTAAATAACTGGGTCACACTAATCCATCATCCCAAACTTTAAGTGAAAGCTGATTACAGCATTGTTCCTAGTCACATTTTAAAAGCAGTATGATCTAGATGGCTTCCATGAATCATTTAATACAATACTGATATGGGAAACAAGTAACATTTATGGTGATTCCTCTATGTGTACATTTTAGCTCATCAAACAGCACTTACAGATCCCTCTGAATCATGTCCATCAGCAACCCATCTGTCCTCTTCCTATTTACAAGATACCACACCATTCCTCCAAAGTGTCTTGTTGAACGCAGACAGTCATACTTTGCATGCTTATCAATGTTCTCATATGTACGATGATGAACCTGCCCAAGAAAGAGTTGAAACATTGCTTGCTTTCTCGATTTAAATACACATAATCCCTGTAATGTCCAAAATACCCTTCTCCAATGCTAGGAACTCACCCTGATATAGTCAGGCGAATCTGGCTCAAATTGTGTAAGGCAGCGATTAAGGAGCTCTTCATGACAGTCCTGATGAAACACAGTCTAAAACAACAATTGTTACTCTATTTCAATCCTGTTTTATCTCTCAAACAAAAAACCCAAGTCAGAAAAAAAAAATCCAGTTCTAGACAGGAAGTACAGTTCAAATAAAAACATACACTGCTATTCAATTTGAGGCTTCCAGCTAAGTGTTTGGGATTACAGCAATTAGATTTCAGTACATTCACTGACTGACATAATATAAAGATTTTGCTGTTCCTGGAGAAAAGTTATTGCTTTAAAAATTACATTATTTTCCTTATGGATAAGAAATTCTTTAACTTGTTATTGGAAGGAGAGGCTAACTTTAATATTTTCTTAGTATTTTCACATTTGTGGACATTCTAGTGACATTGATTTCAAAACATCAGTTCAAGGTCTGTCACTGTGAAATATCCAGATTAATAGCATCTTAACACAGAGTTCAAATTAATATTTGCCTAAGGTTCTTACTTTTAAAGGAAAGCTAAAGTATTTTCCTTCAGTGAAAAACTACTACATGCTAGTTCTGGATTAAAAACTAGAAGGAAAGCCACCAAACTTTTAAAAAATTATATCTGGCATATATTTTTTATACCAACACATCTAAGTAGCCTGTATGGCACAAAATAATCAGGTGTTCTGGTTTATGGCGACACGCTGGCGTATGCATCTCCCGAACCTCCCGGGGATGTGATCTGCACACCAGCGGAAGGGGGGGATGGGTCGCTACCCCGCTGGAGCGTTGGCAAAAGGCTCCTAGCCATGGGGCTTTTGAGGGGTGGCCTCTTCGCCAGTGTGATGCTGGGGAATTGAGGCGCTCCTCCGCCCCAATGGTCCTGTCGCTGAGTGTCCGTATGGATATAGAGCCGCTGACCAGGACAAGCGTTGGAGATCGAGCGTTTTGAACGTATGCCGAGCGAGGTCGTATGACCAACAAACTGAGTCAGGTTAAAGTGAAACGAGAATTTAAAAAGAAAACTGCCCCCCTGGGAATGGCGAAAAAAGCGAGCGGGGGAGGGGGCCCTCCCATACGCATGAACTAAACAATGAAATACTAAGGGGGGAGCGAATGAAAAAGCGGTGAAATCTGTTTTGAGAGACTTACCAGAGCGTGGATAAGCGCACTGGTGTATTTCAGAGACTTTAGCAAGTTTTTTATGCCGAGCGAGGTCGTATGACCAACAAAC
>NW_015166442.1:143820-189302 GCF_001447785.1 Gekko japonicus | reverse complement strand
CCTGGGGAAATAGTGGTGAGATTCTCAAAGCGACATGTAAGGGATTCTATCCTGAAAGCAACAACAAGAACACCCTTGAAAATTGGGGACAACACCATCAGGATTCTAAAAGATATTCCATGTGAAATAAGACAAAAGAGAAAGAAATATAAAGATCTAATCCTCTTTCTCCAAACAAACAGCATTGTTTACAGATAGTTAATTCCAGAAGCCGTCATTTTCAAAATACAAGATAAAAAAATAAAAGATTGACTCTGTTTCCAAAGCACGTGAGTTCCTGAGAGTCCAGCTGGGAGACCCAGCCGGGGTCGAGAAGGAAGAAGATGACAGCAAATCCAGTGGCGAATTGGACTCCGTGTCTTCCGACGAGGACTCTCTCTCTGACAAGGGGGCGGCTGCCCCCAAGCGTACATATAAATTGAGGATTAGAAAAGATAAGACAAAATGAAGGCTGAAGGACTCTGAATTGTGCCTTTAAACTTTAGTTTTATTGGGGGATGCTCTGGGGACTCTCTCAAATGGTTAAAACATTGGATAAAAAGACAAAAAATATAGCCGAATGCGGACATAGGCCGGGCCGAGACTGACACGGGACCGCACACCAGGAGACCACAAGCTGGAGGACCTGCTCCTGAAAGTGGGACGCGACTCCAAAATGGGCCGCCTGAAGGAAAAAGAAAGCCGGAAGCCGGAAGAACAACTAGCCCGCCACCTGGGTGTCGTAGGTAGCCCCACCCCCTGCACTATGTGGCCGTAGATTAGGAGTAAATTTGCACTTGCAACCTGCCTGTAAACCACTCTGAGACCTTCGGGTCAGAGCAGTCTATAAATTGAACATATAAATAAATAAATAAGCATAGCCGACTATGTTCAAAGTAATGCTAGCATTTTAAGATTAACATTTATATAAGATGTTGTAATGATCTCCTATTATTGGGGTTTTAGTTAGTTGTGGTTATCTTTCCTTTCTCCCTAGATGTAGTTACCCCTTCCTATTTTTTCGTTGTAGTTTTGTATATTAAAAATGCAATAAAAAATCCCCTCCGGGGGGCCCCCCAAAAAAATCTAATAGGCCCAGTTTCTAGGGGGGGAAAATCACACTATTTGTGACAACCAAGCTGAAAATTGAGTTTGCCAAGTGTCTCACAGCCCCCCCCCCCCAGGGTTTCATCTGGCAAGGTGAAATACACGTCCATTTTACTGCCCCCAACAGTAGCAACTCCTGCCTTCCCCCTCCAGCAACCACTCAAAATGCCCCGCAACCTTGTTCCAGGTGGGTCCCCCTCTCTCTGAGAAACAGAATTTCCTGGGGGAATTTGGGTCTGCTATATGAGATGGATGGAGGCAGCAAAATTATGTTCTACATGTGGAAGTCTTTGGAAACATTTGTCTGAATCCAACCCAATAATACATGAACAATATCCCAAGAATGAACAACAGATTTATATGTCACATGCTCAGTCAAATTTAATTATGATTGGGTCTGTGGTAGACTAGTGAAAATGAGTGTGATAGAGAAACATACTGACACAGTGGCAAAAGGAAAGAGACAGAAACTGAACAGGCCGTGGACCTGCTGTTACAAGTAATAAATTAAATGACTTCCTCAAGGTCTACTAACATATTTTACCATAAGGTTTTCGTCCTTAAACAGAGGTGGAGAGGCAATTTCACGGCCTTCTCTTGGGAAGAAGATCTGTATCATCCGGTCCCGTTCCTCCCAAGTGGCCTTGCGTAAAAGTCCATTCGTTTCTCGGACTACAACAAAACGTTCCTGAAATTGAGGGGAAAAAATTAGTAAAGCTGCAATTTCTATTTATTTATTGAACTTGTACCTCGCCCTCCCTGCCAAAGCAGGCTCAGGGCGGCTAACATCATAAAAACATGTTGACAATAAATATCACAACCATCTAAAAACCGTTCATAAAACAATTCCATAACATTTTATTATAACAGTTTACAATTAAAGTGCTAGCAATTAAGTTATGGTATCAAGATGGCCTCATAGATTCACTCGAATTCACATAAATTCACTTGATAATCAGCTCGATGATCTTTCTCAGTTTCAGTCAGCTAGTGGAAACTAGTGGACCAGGCACTAGGCTTCTGTTGTTATTAACGATGGTAGTGGTGGTGATGGTGGCTCCTAGTTAAAGGCCTGGTGGAAGAGCTCTGTCTTGCAGGCCCTGCGGAACTGTAAAAGGTCTCTTCTGGGAGCTCATTCCACCAGTATGGAGCCATCACCGAAAAGGCTCTCACTCTGGTCATAGCTAGTCTGGCATCCTTGGGACCTGGAAGGGCCAATCGATTTTGCAACCCCGACCAAAGTGCTCTCTGGGGTATATATGGGGAAAGGCGGTCCCTCAGGTATATCGGACCCTGGCCATAAAGGGCTTTAAAGGTAAGAACCAGCATCTTGAAGCGAATCTGGTATGCTACTGGCAGCCAGTGCAATGCCTTCAGGGCAGGCTGTATGTGTTCCCTCATGGGGAGAGCCATCAGGAGCCTAGCTGCAGCATTTTGCACTAGCTGCAGCTTCTGGATTTGTGACAAGGGCAGCCCTAAGTAGAGAGCATTACAGTAGTCTAATCTCAAGGTGACCATTGCGTGGATCGCTGTTGCTAGGTCGTTGTATTTGAGGAAGGGAACCAACTGCCTAATCAGCCGAAGATGGTAAACGGCTGACTTGGCAGCGGCTGCTACCTGGGCCTCCATTGTTAAGGAGGCATCCAGGACCACTCCCAAGGTCGTAACCTCTGGCGCTGGCACCAATGGTGCCCCATCGAAGGTCGGGAGTGGGATCCCTACCCTCAAGCAGAGTCTTCGTCGGGTTCGGCTTTAGTTGGCTCAGTCTAAGCCAACCAGCCACGGCCTGTAATGCCCGGTCCAGATCTTCCGGGTTGGAGTCAGACCGGCCGCCCAACATCAGATAGAGCTGGGTGTCATCCACATACTGGTGACATCCCAGCCCAAACCTCCAGACAATCTGGGAAAGGGGGCGCATGTAGATGTTAAACAACATCAGGGACAGCACCGCCCCTTGAGGCACTCCACATTCTAGTGGGTACCTCTGGGAGAGCTAATCCCCTAACGCCCCCCTTTGTCCCTGACCATGGAGAAAGGACACAAGCCATTGCAAGGCAAGCCCCTGTACTCCTATGTCGGCAAGGCTGTGGACCAGTAACTGATGGTCGACTGTGTCGAACACCGCCGGCAGGTCCAACACCAACAGTACCGCCGACATGCCCTGATCCAGATGCCTCCGAAGAACATCTGTGAGGGCGACCAGTGCTGTCTCCATCCCATGTCCTGGGCAAAAACCGGACTGGAAGGGATCTAAAATGGAAGCGTCATCCAAAAAGGTCTGTAGCTGCATTGCCACGGCCCTCTCTATTATTTTGCACAAACAGGGCAAATTGGACACCAGCTGGTAGTTGGCCAATTTGGCTGGATCCAAGGATGGCTTCTTCAAGAGAGGATGCACCACCACTTCCTTGAGCGCCCCAGGAAACAGTCCCTCTATGAGGGACTTGTTGACGATTTCTCTCAGGGCACCCCCCCAGCCCCTTGTGGCCAGCTTTGATTAGCCACGACGGGCATGGGTCAAGACAGCATGTGGATCCAAGGATGGCTTCTTCAAGAGAGGATGCACCACCACTTCCTTGAGCGCCCCAGGTAGCTGCATTGCCACGGCCCTCTCTATTATTTTGCACAAACAGGGCAAATTGGACACCAGCTGGTAGTTGGCCAATTTGGCTGGATCCAAGGATGGCTTCTTCAAGAGAGGATGCACCACCACTTCCTTGAGCGCCCCAGGAAACAGTCCCTCTACGAGGGACTTGTTGACGATTTCTCTCAGGGCACCCCCCAGCCCCTTGTGGCCAGCTTTGATTAGCCACGACGGGCATGGGTCAAGACAGCATGTGGTAGGGCATACAGCTAAGAGCAATTTAATCATAGTTCTATTCTCTTTCTTATGAACTGCTGCAGAGTACTGAGTCTCAAGTTTGCACTCTCTGATCCATCATGCCAAAAAATATTTATTAATTCAGCAAATGCATCCTGAAACCAACTCAGCCTAATGGCATATTCAAAACGAGGGCTGCCATTTTTGTCAGACCAATGTCTCATTTAAGATTGTGTATCTTGATCATAAGAAAGGTATCCCACACACTCCTGCTGAGTCTCCAAAGGCAAGGAAAGATCCTTTTGCCTCGCTGAGGGTCTGTCTGAGGGAAGGAGATTCCCAAGCTCAGAATCTCCCTGACTCACCCAGCAAAACTAAAATTAAATAAAAGGAATTTTAATGAATGTATAAAATTAAAAATAAAAAGATAAAAGCCCGCTAATTTGTAAGAATACATCCAATGGATTAAATCCCATGGATACATTGCTTTAACAGAAGCACTTTCTACTAACACAAGGACTCTTCTGCCAATGGCATAAGAACGTAAGAGACGCCAATGTTGGATCAGGCCAAAAGCCCATCCAGTCCAACACTCTGTATCACACAGTGGCCAGAAATACCAGGTGCCATCAGGAGGTCCACCAGTGGGGCCAGGACATTAGAAGCCCTCCCACTGTTGACCCCCCCAAGCACCAAGACAGAGCATCATTTGCCACAGAACCCCTATCTGATGGACCTCTGCTTATCTAATTCCCTTTTGAAGCCATCCATGCTTGTAGCCGCCACCATCAGCAGTAGGGTACTTGCACCAGAGAAAAGCATTGCTGTTAGTGGAAGAGATCTATGGGATCCAACCCTGTATTGTTTTTCTTCAGAAATCTTGTGTTTATGCATAAACCACTGTGAGATAAATCTTAAATGACTAAATTGACCAAGATTTCTTTAACCGAGCATCAGCCCTAATTCAAACCAATATCTTGAAGCAACTGTATCACAGGCCTGTATAAACCTACTGCACAAAAGCCACATTTACTTTTTTAAAGAATGAAATATAAAGATCTATTTTGTGCCTGACTTGAAATATTTAGCTTCCATTCTTCCACTGTGCCCAACCTCCCATTTGACACCGTTCCCTTTACATTTGTGGTCTTGTATGTGTAATGAGTTAAGAAAAATTGGATATTTCCTTTTCAAGTACAGGGTCTATTAGTGAAATTACTAATTGATCAGTTTGAGGCTGTCAGGTAAGTCATGCTGTGCCAAGATAAAGTGCTGTTCCAGAGCAACTAACGAGACTCACACGGTGTGGAGTATCGTATGTTAAGTCTGTAAATACATATTTGTAAGGCTCAACTCCATCAAGAATCTTGTCTTCTGATAATACATCATGAATTGGTTCCCGCTCACTTAATACAGGAGGCATTTCCAACCTCTCTCTGGCTTTCTCAACAGCATTCCTTGTAGCCTAAAAAGAAAAAGAAAAAAGTGAGGGTTAATTACAGCTGTAAAATGCCACTGAATCATTTGACTCACATGGGCACTTTAAAAGGAGCTCACGTGCCATGGCTGTAAGGCAGCCATGAGAAAAAGACACTGTAAAATTATGACAAAGACAGATGTGGAAACAATTATGCGTTATTAACAGCATTAAAATTTCAGAGGTATTTTTGTTTGTTTTCTATGCATTTTTGATAGAAAGTACTGCATTTCTAATGTGGCAACATTACACTTGAACACTTGTCCAGAAGAGGGCAACCAGGATGGTGAGAGGGGTGGAATCCAAGTCTTATGAGGAAAGGCTGAAAGAGTTGGGTAGGTTTAGCCTGGGAAAGAGAAGGCTTAGAGGGGACAGGATTGCAGTCTTCAAATATTTGAAGGGCTGTCATGTAGAAGATGGAGCAGATCTATTCTCTCATGCTCCGGATTGCAAGACTAGATCTAATGGGTGGAAATTACAAGGGAGTCGATACCAGCTAAATATCAGGAGAAACTTCCTAACTGTAAGAGTGGTTGAGCAGTGGAACAGACTGCCTTGGGAGGTGGTGGATGCTCCTTCACTGGACATTTTCAAGCAGAGGCTGGACAACCATCTTTCGGGTATGTTGTAGGGCTATCTTTCAGCTAGGCTCCTGCAGAGTGCAGGGGGTTGGACTAGATGACCTGCAAGGTCCCTTCCAACTCTAACATTCTATGATTCCATGACTGTTCAAACATTAGTGAAAAATACCAAATGCACACATTTTAGAGATTACCATTATATCTAAACTGGCTGGCCCCTGCCTAGATGGGAACCTTCAGAAAAGGCAGATGTTTATACCCACTAAATCCCAAGGCATGTGGAAATTACCCAGGGGGGGGAAAGCCTGACAAGGGCTCAAAAATGCTCTAAAAGTGTCAGATAAAGGAAAAAATCAGAGTGAAGAAAAATGTCCCTGCTCAAGGCTCCAAGAGAAAAGAATGTTGGAGAGGAAGGTTCTCTGAGTGGCAGTGAGATTTACAAACTGTTGACCCTTCCCATGATTCCTTGCAGGCCTCAGTTTGTATACCATCTATTACTCATTTACATTCACAAAAACAGTTGTTTAGATGCTTCAGGACTGCAAACTCAGGGGGAAAAATCCTTTCTGTTCTCTGAACAGCTTATGATGATTTATGTCACAAAAAACGGAATTTTTGTTTGCAAATGTAGGCAAACAAGAGAACATAAGAACATAAGAGATGCCAATGTTGGATCAGGCCAAAGGCCTATCCAGTCCAACACTCTGTATCCCAAAGTGGCCAGAAATACCAGTGCCATCAGGAGGTCCACCTGGGGGGCCACTTTCCCATTATCACTGGTTCAGAAGACACTGGATTTTAGTCAGCTTTCAAGTACTTGATTGCATCTGGATCAATATGAGAGTCCCTGGTAATTTCTGATTTGGAAGGTTGTTTTGAATTCACTTTAAATGTAATAGGAACATTGAAATGTTTTCTGTTGTGCTGGCATTTTGGATAAATTTGACTCCTGATGAGGCAGTTAATGCCTAGGATTCAAACTGCTCTTTCCACAGGCACAAGGGACTTCTGTTAATAGAACACAATTGCCACTCCCCTCCTACGACAGCCTGAAATGCCAACTCTTCTCAGCCACAGTTTTTAAAAAAACGTAGTCTAGCAGCATCCTAAAATGAAATATTTCTACAAAACCGATGACGTATACCTCCTTCAGTTGCAATTCTGTCATGAGCTTGTACTTTGGAGGTTCAAGTTCCTGTTTTATGGGTTTAAACACCTTCTGTAAGTTCAGCCCTGTCATCTTGTAGAGCAGGCTTTGAACTCTTTCATCCGTAAAGCTAGGCTTTGTAATGCTAGATTTGTTTTCATCTGAAAAACAAGGATTTAGTCCAAACAGCAGGAAAGGTGGAAACATGACTACTCAAATATTTATAAAAACGAAGATTAAGGCAAAACAACTATAGATTTAAACATTATTGTTCAACTCACGCAAGTGCCCACTGCGAGTGTTTTGCAGAAGACTAAAAGTATCATGGATCCTACCAAAAGAGCCAACAATGTATCAGAGAATGTTACACTGAAGGGAGGAGGAGATCGGAGAAAAATCTCAGAAGTAATTCTGAACATATAGGAATATGGAACCAAGGTAATTTAATAACAGTTTAGCTGCATCCTAAACACAATGGGCAGAGTTACAGCCACTGAGCATCCCTAATGCTCCCTTTTTCCAATGTGCTGGCCATAATCCTGCTCCTGGCGCGGGTATGTAGTGTCTGCAGCAGAGAAAAATCAGCTAAAATTTCACATGCAGAAGTACTGCTGGCCCAGGTGGAACAAAGCATAGAATCCAACCCAGTATATTTTATTTATTTATTTATAAATTCGGCTTATAGACTGTCGCCCCCTGAGAAATAAGGCCCAGGGCGGTGTACAACAGTTGTACAAGTACATTCAAATCAAAACAGTTAAAACAGTAAACCATACAACAATATCAGATGGCCCTAAAATGGATGTTTTATCACCATCCCTGGGGGGGGGCAAGAAAGGAGGGCCAGCCCAGCCAGAAAACTGTTGCTGTCCACCCGTGGAACTGCATTGAGTCCCAGATGTCATTAGGCAGAGAGTTCCACCTGGTCAGGGTCCAGGCTGAAAAAGCCCTGGCTCTTGTTGAGGACCACCAGAGGTCTTTTGGACCACGGATCACCAGTAGGTTTTTCTCTCCTGAGCTTAGTGCTCTTCGGGGGCTATACCAGGAGAGGTGGTGGTTCCGAAGATATGTTGGTCCCAGACCATTTAGGGCCCTGAAGGTTAATACCAGAACCTTGAACCTGATCCGGTATTAAACCTGGAGCCAGTGCAGCTGACAGACCACTGGTTGAATATGCACTGTTCATGGGGTTCCAGTAAAAACCCACACCACTGCATTCTGGACCAGTTGTAGTTTCCAGGTCAGTCTTAGTGGTAGCCCTGCATAGAGCAAGTTACAGTAGTCTATCCTGGAGGTGACCATTGCATGGATTACTGTGGCTAGGTTAGGGCAAGACAGGAAGGGGGTTAGTTGCCTGACCTGGTATAGCTGAAAAAATGCGTCTGGCAACATTTGATGTAGTGGTTAAATGCGCGGACTCTACTCTGGGAGAACCAGGTTTGATTCCCCACTCCTCCACTTGCACCTGGCTGGATGGCCTTGGGCAAGCCGTAGTTCTGATCTTGAAAAAGAGCAGTTTCTGTCAAGAGCTCTCTGAGGCTCGCCTACCTCACAGGGTGTCTGTTGTGGGGAGGGAGAGGGGAAGGAGTTTGTAAGCCGCTCTGAGACACCTTTGGGTAGTGAAGGGAGGGGTATAAATCCAATCTCTTCTTCTTCTTCTTGTGATCTGGGCCTCCATCAAAAAGGAGGCATCCAGAAACACACCCAGGCTCTTGACAGTCCATGACAGTGCCGGTATTAAAGGCACACAGTCAAGAACCAGGAGCTGGCACCCCATTCCTGCATCTCCACCAACCAGCCACAGAACCTCCATCTTTGATGGATTCAGTCTCAGCCGGCTCTGTTTCAACCATCCCACCACTGTCTCCAGCCCCCCCCCCCCAGCTAAATCGGCAGGAGCAGTGTCTGGCCAGCCACCCATCAACAGATACAGCTGGGTGTCATCAGCATACTGATGGCATCCCAGCCCGAAACTCTATGCCAGCTGTGCAAGAAGGTACATACAGATGTTAAACAGCATTGGTGAGAGGACTGCCCCTTGAGGAACCCCACATACCAAGGGGTATCTGGTGACACCCTCTCACCTAGTGCCAATACTATTAAATAGCCAATTTTAATACTGACCCATATGTCAAAGATGCTCATTAGAAGAATGCACACTCAAATGATGCCTTGCATGTATGAATGGGCCATCATGGATTGGACAATCTTTTAATTTTGTCAGATAATTCTATATAGTTGTGTGTTTTTTCACCACGTGTGCACACACACACACACACCCTTCCTATTACATCCACAAAAAAAGGCAGACTACAAATAAAGTAAATCAATAAAATAAAATACCTGGTTTTAATTTCACTCTGGCTGCCATCGCCTGATTTTTCTCGTTTATTAGCTGGTTTTAAGAAACTATTTTATTCGCTGTATTTATTGTTGCATGAATAGGGGGTGCAAAGAAAGTTAAATAATAAATAACCTTTCATATAACCACAGACTGGGTGCTTTTTGAATGGAGGCAGTTCACACATTCAGCAGAAACTCACGAAGTGGAAATAAGTCATATGATGGACGAGCCCTTCTGATTCAACAGGGCGCCTTCCCCCTCCTCATTTCAAAGTGCTTTCAACAGTAATGCAAAATAAAAGACTCACCCGCCTCCGGGCCCTGGCAGAGCTCCCGCCGTCCCCATGCGGCCCGGCTCAGGCGCGACCATCTCGGGAAAAGAGAAACTGCAAGAGGCCTCCCGCCTTGTAAGCACCGGGTTGCTCCTACTGCAGCCATCATAGACTGACCCAGAAGGGCTTCCTTTGCGTCCGGATTGCCGCTCATGGTATGCTGGGTAATGTAGTCCAGCAAATAATCGTCCTGTTTTACTTTCTGCTATGGCTGGAACCGTTGTCCCTTGTGGCCGTTCGAGGCAGTGTTCTGCTTGTGTTAGTGAAAATTAGGGCGTTCTTTGACGTCTTACTTTTTAAAACAAACAAACAAAAACAAAAAAAACCCTAAAGTACGTTTATCCCCCCCCGTGCACAGGCAATTCGTGTATGCTATTTAAGAAAGGTAGATCTAGGTGGTCAGCCGTGTTGGTCTGAAGCAGTAGAACAAATGTAGAGTCCAGTGGCACCTTTTAAGACCAACAAAGTTTTCAAGGTATGAGCTTTTGCAAGCACACTTTAAGGGTTCAAGAAAAATATCAAGACAGCAGAGCAAAATGCAAAAGAAACAACAAAAGCATTTTAAATGCAGCAAAACAAGACCCGGTTGCAGCAAAAGTAAATAAATAATAACAATAACAACAACAACCCAGCCCCAAAAGACTACCCTTTTTGAGAGAGAGAGAAAGAGAGATGTGCACATTCAAATAAAAACTGAATTTAACAACAACAACAAAATTGCAGAACATTCCTGAAGATTTGGGGTGCGGAGGGTGAAGTTTGGGGTAGAGAGGAACCTCAGTGGGATGGGGTACAATGCTATGAAGTCCACCCCCGAAGCAGCCATTTTCTTCAGGAGAACTGATCTTTGTCAGTAATTCCAGGAGGAGATCTTTGACCCTACCTGAAGTAGGGTTGCCAGCCTCCAGGTGGGGCCTGGAGATCTCCAACTTTTACAATTGATCTCCAGCTGACAGAGATCAGCTCCCCTGGAGAAAATGGCTGCTTTGAAGGGTGGACTCTATGGCATTGTAGTAGTTGCTGTAGTACAGTTGTGCTACACAAGGCTTGCTACTTGCCCAATAATCCCTAAATTCTGCACTGCAGAACTGTTGGCCTTCTGGTCTTTAACCTCTGAGCTGCTGCCTCAGAATATATTCTGATATGATGAGGCTTTAAAAAGACCATCACCTTTTCCATGTCCTATAATCCCCAAGTGCAAGGGAAAGGCAAGGGAGAAGGGCAAATGGCCAAGGCTGCTGTATAAATGAAGGAACCACACGTTATTCAGGAGTTCTCTTCCTGAATTCTTAGGCCTGATGACTATTAGGGTTGCCCAGTTCGCATTGGAAAATTCATGGAGATTTGGGGGTAAAGCTTGGGGAGGATGGAGTTTGAGAAGGCAGAGACCTCCGTGTGATATAATGGCATGGAGTCCATCCTCCAAAGTAGCCATTTTCTCCAGGGAAACTGATCACTGTAGTCATGAGATCATTTGTAATTCTGAGAGATCCTCAGATTTTGGAGGTGGAGCCTGGGGAAGGTGGGGTTTGGGGAGGGGAGGGACCTCATCAGGGTATAATGCTATTCAGTCCATCCTTCAAAGCAGAAGGAACTGGTCTAGATCATCTGAAGATCAATTGTAATAGCGGAAAATCTCCAGGTGCCACTTGGGTATTGGCAACCCTACTGCACCCTCATCAGGGTATAATACCATACAGTTCACTCTCCAAAGCAGCCATTTTCTTCAGGGAGCTGACGTCTGTTGTCTGGAGATCAGTCATCATTCCAAGAGATCTCCAGCCCCCACCTGGAGGGTGGCAACCCTACTGCTGAGGCCCTGTGCCAGTGCTAAGATTAAAAAAAAAAACAGCAAGGAAACAGAGAAGAGCCTGTTTTTCAGCCTTAGATGCAAGCATCTTCTGGAGTGAGAGTTATACCCTATTAGGGAATTGGGAAGCTATTTGGCTACATGCCTAAAAGCCACTCCAGCCTCATGCACGCATTTGGATGGCAACCCAGAGTTCACTTTAATTCACAGAAGTGCTTAGAAAAACAATAGAATTTATTAGGCTCGATCCAGGCACGGTTAAATTCATATTCATTTTGTACTTGAGTGGTAACAGCTGCTGGGAGGATTAGCTTTGCTGGCGTGTGAGGTAAAGGTAATGCTCTGTATATATTTATATCATCGATTCCAGTACATAGAGCACATAGCACTTAGAAAGAAACATGCATTTAAATCATGTAAGCGGATTCAACGCTCTGTAGACACTTGTAGGGATAGGAAATCAGTCTGTAACAGAAATGGGTCTGGCACATTATTCACGGGCATGCCTACATTCCCACAAATAAGACCCACATTGAAACTGGGATATGGTAGAGAGAAACTTTATATGCCAAATTCACTGTTGAGACATTTGGGGAGGATAGAGTACCGAATGGCTTTTAATCTCTGTTCCAATCTAATAAAAAATCGGTTTTACACAGCTTAAAATCAAGATGAAAAAATATTTTCTGTGGCTAACCATGAGGGCTGATTTTTCCTGGTGCTTGAATACACTTCCTCCAAAATAAACAATGGGAAGCCATCCACATATGGATCCTGGATTTTTGTTTTTTAAACAAGTCCCTTTTAAAGTTTTCCACACAAACAAACAGAAACAGTTGTAACTCACTGAGAAACCGCTACTCATTATGTGGCCTGTCCACGATCGAGAATTAAGAACTTTTCAGATGTCACTCAGGCCTTTCCCGCATTCTCATTTTACTTGTTCAACGATGTAATCACTGACCTCAAGCCAGACATCCTGGAGTGTGAAATCCAATGGGCCTTAGAAAGCATTACTAACAACAAAGCTAGTGGAGGTGATGGTATCTCAGCTGACATATTCAAAGTCTTAAAAGATGATGCTGTTAAAGTGCTGCACTCAATATGCCAGCAAATTTGGAAAACACAAGACTGGCCACAGGATTGGAAAAGGTCACTTTACATTCCAATCCCAAAGAAGGGCAATGCCAAGGAATGTTCAAACTATCACACAATTGCACTCATTTCACATGCTAGCAAGGTCATGCTCAAGACCCTACAAGCTAGGCTTTAGCAGTACGTGGATAGAGGACTGCCTTAAGTACAAGCTGGGTTTCGAGGAGGTAGAGGAACTAGCGATCAAATTGCCAACATTCGCTGGATTATGGAGAAAGCAAGGGAGTACCAGAAAAATATCTACTTCTGCTTCACTGACTACGCTAAAGCCTTTGATTGTGTGGATCACAATAAACTGTGGCAAGTCCTTAAAGAGATTGAAGTCCCAGACCACCTCACATGTCTCCTGAGAAACCTGTATAAGGGTCAAGACGCGACAGTTAGAACCAGATATGGAACAACTGATTGGTTTAGCATAGGGAAAAAAAGGATGTATATTGTCACCCTGCTTATTATATGCAGAGTACATCATGTGAAATGCTGGCGTGGATGAATCACAAACTGGAATTAAGATTGCTGGGGAAAACATCAACAACCTCAGATATGCAGACGATACCACTCTAATGGCAGAAAATGAAGAGGACCTAAAGAGCCTCTTGCTCAGAGTAAAAGAGGAGAGCGCAAAAGTTGGCTTGAAGCTCAACATCAAAAAAGCTAAGATCATGGCATCCGGCCCGATCACTCCTTTGCAAATAGAAGGGGAAGTCGTGGAAGTAGTGACAGACTTCACGTTCCTGGGATCCAAAATCACTGCAGATGGTGACTGCAGCCATGAAATTAAAAGATGCCTGCTCCTTGGGAGGAAAGCGATGGCAAACCTAGACAGCATAATAAAAAATAGAAACATCACCCTGCCAACAAAAGTCCGCATGGTCAAAGCAATGGTATTCCCAGTAGTCATGTATGGCTGCGAGAGGTGGACCATAAGGAAGGCCGAGCACCAAAGAATAGATGCTTTTGAATTATGGTGCTGGAGAAGATGCTTGAGAGTCCCTTGTACTGCAAGGAGATCGAATCAGTCAATCCTAAAAGAAATCAACCCTGACTGTTCCCTGGAAGGCCATATACTGAAGCTGAAACTCAAATACTTGACCACCAAATGAGAAGGGAGCACTCACTGGAGAAGACCTTGATGCTGGGAAAGATTGAAGGTAAAAGAAGAAGGGGATGGCAAGGGATGAGATGGTTAGACAGTGTTATCGATGCAGCTAACATGAAATTAAGCAAACTCCAGAGGACGACAGAAGACAGGAAGGCCTGGCATGATGTGGTCCATGGGGTTGTGAAGAATTGGATTCGACTGTGCGACTGAACAAGAACAACAACAAATTTCCACATAAACTATATATCACTGTAACATTACAGTCATTTCATGGTGTGCCCTCTAATTTTTGGCTAAAATGCAAAAGAAAGTGCAGTGTAGCATTGTAATGCCACAGTTGTTGCCATATTTAAAAGATGCATTGATTTACAATTTGTGGGTTGAAGAAACTTTGATGGCACATAACTGAATTGCCAGCAGTAGGTGCAGGAGAAGGACCAAGAAAATTTGGATTTGGGATCAAGGCTCAAACTAGAATGATTATGGTCACATTGTGATGGAACCATGATCTTGGTGTCAGCGCTGTGTGGTGGTTAGAGTGCTGGCCTAGGATCTGGGAGACCCAGGTTTAAATTTCTGCTCTGCTGTGGAAGCTTCCTGGGTGACCTTCTCAGAGTAACCTACCTCACAAGGTGGTTGTTTTGAGGATCAAATGGATGAGATGAGAAGGATGCAGGCTGCCTTGGGTCTTCCTATTTTGAAAGAAAAGTGGGATATAGATATCTAAGTGCATAAACTAATTACAGGATCCGCAGCAAAGGAAAGGGCTGCCCTGCCTTTCTTTCTCCATCAGTTCAATATTGGATTAAACATAAGAACACAAGAGAAGCCAATGTTGGATCAGACCAATGGCCCATCCAGTCCAACACTCTGTATCACACAGTGGCCAAAAATACCAGGTGCCATCAGGAGGTCCATCAGTGGGGCCAGGACACTAGAAGCCCACCCACTGTTGCCGCCCCCCCCCCAGCACCAAGAATCAGCTTCTCAGCCATTTCCTTATCATCAGCAGGTCATGAATTTATTGGCACAATTTGGGATGGGCATCAGCACCAGGTTGAATAAGAAGCTTCTTAGAATGGATTACTACTTCTTAGAATGGATTACAGGTGACAGCATTTAGAAAGGGCACGATTCAGCTACAATTATGCACTGAAAAATCCTACAGCATTAAATAGGAGCTTTTAAAGCATACAGGTAAGTGCCTTACCAACGGGACCTAAAAATGCTAAAGTTTAGCTGGATGATACACAAAATTCCCAGCTGCTCTTTATGAGGAAAGAGACTGGCCCATGTGAACGGACTATATCTTCATATTTCATTGCACAGACTGTTGTAAAAAAAGAGAAGTGTTTTGCTCTCTCGTTTCAGAAAAGAAAGTCGTGTGCTGGCAGTTTTGTGGGTTTTTCTTTTTCCTGAGGGATAATCTGGCTTGGGTTAGAAGCTGTTTCCACCCATCCAGAACCCCTTATAGTAACTCTTTTATAAAGAAGACTCTGTGTGCTCAAGTAATAAGGACGGAACTTTAAAAAGTTTCAACCTCATTGAAAAGGCTCTGTTGTTTCTACTTGGTTGTGAAATACTACCCTTAGTTGTTTTCCGTTTCCATATTACTGGCATGAAAACTACAGCAGATTTTGTCAAAGAACCTAGGAAACTTCAGGAGTTGTTTAAACTGATATGATTGAACTTGGCTAGCAGCTTTTGGGTGTACTGTTTAACTGATAGGGTGATCACCTAATAGTTGATAGGGCAATCACTGTTTAGGTGATCAAAATTCCAAATCCAGATTCATTGTCAAGGAACAGCAAATTCTTCGGGTAAAATCAGGGTTGCCAACCTCCAGACAAAACCTCAAGATCTCTCAGAATTACAACTGATTTCCAGATTATAAAGATCAGTTTCCCTGGAGAAAATAGCTGCTTTGGAAGACAGTCTCTATGGCATTGTATCCTGCTGAGGTCCTGTCCTTTCCCAAACTACACATTTAGCAGGCTCCAACTCCCCAATCTCCAGGAATTTCCCAACCTGAAGTGTGCAACCTGAGCTAAAATGGTAATTGTAATCAATTAATCAGCCTTCATCTGACCCCAGACTGCCTCTTCCCAGTCTTTACATAAAAAGCAGCCAAAACCGCCATCATAGCTCTTTGAATTATGGCATTGTGGAACTGTAATAGCAGTTTATAAACCGGCTTGGTGGTAGGAATTTTGTTTCTCCTGCACAGGTTATCAAATCCTCCTGGAGTCCTGGTCAAAAATTTACTCCCAATTTAAGTAATCTCACAGGGTTGTATCCCTCTAGCTTTCCAGTTGGCTTGGGAGAAACTCTATGCCATGAGTTACAAGACTTGCATGGACAAAAGCTACGCAGGACTGGCAATGAAGCATGGAAGGGAATCCAGCAAAGGCTCCCCTCTTCTATCAGCAGAAAAGCTGATAGGACCCAAGGCAATGGCATGTTACTCTTTGTAAGGTGAAATTCTCATTTCTGTAGAGTTCAACAATTGTTTACACTCCTTCAGAAACGGGCGGAAGAATCTATTCTGCAGACATGAGTTTCTGAGAAATCATTTATTTTTATTGCTGTTGTTTTCATCGATAGTCTGCCTTTCTCACTGGAATCCAAGGAGGATTATGAGTATGATAAAAACTTTCATTTGATTAGTAAGCAGATCACACACTGTGATAACATCAGGTGATAAGTCAAGTTACAAGATATGATAACATTTGAATCTAACAGCAACGATTCATAGTAAGACAAAATAATGTATTTAGTAGGGTTGCCAAGTAGTACTCACCTCTGGATCGGGGGACTCCCGGGTGGATCCTGGAGCGCGCGCGCGCAAAGTGCACGCTGCATGCACGTCACTAGGAAGTGACGTTATGACGCCGGGCACGTTGGGGGCAGGGCCACGACCATCCAAGGGGAAACCATAGAGTTTCCCCTTGGATGGTCGTGGCCCCGCCCCCAGTGTGCCCGGCGTCATAACGTCACTTCCTAGTGACGTGCATGCCGGGGGTGGGGTTCC
The DNA here is from genome assembly GCF_001447785.1 of Gekko japonicus. Classification (NCBI taxonomy): domain Eukaryota; kingdom Metazoa; phylum Chordata; class Lepidosauria; order Squamata; family Gekkonidae; genus Gekko; species Gekko japonicus. Next base: position 172,417 of record NW_015166442.1, on the reverse strand, counting down.
CCCCGGGGCCCGATTCTGCGGTGGCGGAAATCGGGCCTCCAAAGCGGGGGTTTACCCACCCCCACCCCCACTTGGCAGCCCTAGTAGTTAGGCTGAGACTATAGAACTGGGGGTGGGTGGAAATGGCACAATGGCCACAGCAACAAATGCAAATTTATCTGCTTAAGGCAGAATTAAACCTATCTGATCAGCATGGTCACAGTACAGACTGCCTTCCTCCCCTGGAGGCATTTACTGCAACATGAGCAAGTGTCTGTCGGAGTACCTAAGGGGTGGGATCCAGCCCCAGGATAATAAGGCCCTGGTCACACGGGCCAGATAACGTGGGGGGGAGGTGTGGCTTTTCGCGCCAGCGGAATTTAACATGGCACAACGCGATCAGATGCAACAGTGGCAAATTGGGGTTTTGTTTGTTGGCACGTGTTTCCAGCGCACGTCAACATGGCGAGAGGAGCGTGCTTGAGCAATCACACATAAGTATTCCATCGATAGCCTGTAGCAAACCGTTTGCTAGTAGGCTTTCCCGGGTATTTTTTAACTCCGAATCTTTGGGCGGATGCTACGGGTCCGTGATGGGTGTGCTACGCTTGCCAGATGTGTCCTTGTGATCGCGCCCGTATACTCTGCCCGACATTCATGCCTCTCCTGCGGCAAATCTTCCATGTGACCGGGGCCAAAATCTACCACATATTGTTAGAAACAAAGGCCATCCTTACCCTTTTTAAATTATCTGTTGTTATAGTAGACTGAAACTAACACAGCCTCAGAAAGTAGTTACACTTCAGTCTCAGCCCTACTGATTAAAATTGGCCTCCATTTCAAGTTCAAGCAGGTTAATCCTTGCCAAATCCTTGGGAGTTTTGCTTTCTGGCAGCTGGAACCATTTGGATCAAGCTCAATGAATCCACGTTATGGCTTTGGGATCTGTTTGGTGCAGTGCCGGATTTACGCATAAGCTAAATAAGCTACAGCTTAGGGCCTCGCAATCTGCTGGGGCCTCAAATAAAAACACAATATAAAAAATGATTTCAAATATTAAAATGGCGTATATATTTTAAATTTTTCTGAGACCAGCTGATGTAATTTAAAACAGTAGGGGCCTCTGGGTTTTGTATAGCTTAGGGCCTCACCAAGTCTAAATCCGGCCCTGGTTTGGTGTAGTGGTTAAGTGCCTCCACTTGCAGCTGCTGGATGACCCTGGGCAAGCTATATTTCTGTCAGAGCTGTTCTTGAAAGAGCAGTTCTCTCAGAGCTCTCTCAGCCCCACCTACCTCACAGGGTGTCTGTTGTGGGGAGGGGGAAAGGAGTTTGTAAGCTGCTCTGAGCCTCAGAGTGAAGGGCAGGGTATAAATCCATTCTTCTTCTTCTTCTTCACACTGGTGGCTGTTGAGGAAAGGCTGGAAAGATCTGCTGTCTTCTACTTGTGCATCTATAGGATCCATCCCAAAAGTATACTCTCTGATTCTATATGTACCTGAAGTCTAGAATTTTCTGAAGTGAAATTATTTCAGAACAGGTTGTTTTAGTAGTCAACTGAAATTTAAGATAAGGGTATGAGAGTTAGTTGTACCTATTATGAATGGCATGGATTCAAACCAATGCTTGTTTTAGAATGATTTCATTTTCATGATTTATTTTATTTGTTTTTATTTTACAACATTTTTATCCTACCTTTCTGGTCTCATAAGGGCCACTATTATGACTAACTTCCCTACTTGTGCACTAAGGAAAACTGTTCAGCTTTCAGTAGATGCCTCGTGTAGTGTTATAGTCATGTGCCAGGTAAGATATTTTAGGACAAGAAGATATTCTGTGTATGTTCTGGTAAGTAGCTGTGATGGTCTTCAGAAGAAGAGCAAGATTCAAGTCCACTAGAACCTTAACCAACAAGATTTTCAGAGTGTAAGCATTCAACAGTCATAGCTTCCTTCATCAGAGGAGATTTTGGTATCTGATGAAGGGAGCTTTGACTCTCAAGAATTTATACCCTGGAAATCTTGTTGGTCATTAAGGTGCTACTGGACTCGAATCTTGTAATATGTTTTGTGTGTCATCCCACTGAGAGCCAGTTTGGTGTAGTGGTTAAGTGTGCGGACTCTAATCTGGGAGAACCGGGTTTGATTCCCCACTCCTCCTCTTGCACCTGCTGATGTGACCTTGGGTCAGTCGCAAGCTCTGTCAGAGCTGTCCTTGAAAAAGAGCAGTTTCTGTCAAGAGCTCTCTCAGCCCCACCTACCTCACAAGGTGTCTGTTGTGGGGAGGGGAGGGGAAAGGAGTTTGTAAGCCGCTCTGAGACACCTTTGGGTAGTGAAGGGCAGGGTATAAATCCAATCTCTTCTTCTTCTCTTCTAGATCTGCCCTTAGACTACTTCCATGTCATTTGGGATTACTAAGCATGTAGTGAAACATACTGTAAGATGTCCATGCGATGCTGACATGTAGCAGTGGTCGCTCTGTTACCTGACATGGGTTGGGCTGTTTCAAGAACTAAAAGCATAGTGAATTACAGGCCATTATATTGTTTCCAAGAAGGAACACCAGGGGGCACTGTCTTACTTCATGTGATGGGCCAAAGCTACAGTCGCACTGATTTCATTCACCAGAGAGGCTTCACAAAATACATGCCTTTTAAAATGTCTGTAGCATTTTTTGTTTTTATTGTGAAAGCAGATCATGAATTTGTGCAGTCTCTTCTCAAAATTTTTTGAATGGCCCTCTAGACATTATTTTCTTGCTTGTTGTAGTTTGAATAAAAGCAACATTTCTAAGAGGGCTCAGAGGAGAGTAAGCTCAATTCCTTTTGTCTAAGGAATTCTAGATTGTTGCTAGAGGGTTGGAGGAGAGAGGGTAGGAATTTCCAGTTCCTGATATCATCAGAACATTCCTTATTATGGAGCAAGAAGGAATGGAAGAGCTAGTGCTACTATACCCCCTTCTAGTAATGATCCTTTGCCACAATTCTGAAGTTTTGGCTGAAAGAAAGCATGAGAGAAATTTTAAAAATTGAAGTCATACACACACACACATATCCATTATATATATGGATAAATATTTCTTACTGGTAGATAAACACTTAACAGATCAGCAAACAATCTTTTAGAGAAGTGACTGCAGTTAATGGCAATTAGTGCAATCCCAAACACACTTCTCTTGAAGTAAATCACTTCAAAACCTTCAGTTAGTTTACTGCAATGCACTCCACATGGGACTGCCCTTGAAAAGTGTTCAGACAGTTCAGTTGGTGCAGAATGTTGCAACCAGGATATTGACTGGAGTGGGTTGTAGGGACCATATCACTCCAGTCTTGGAACATCTACACTGACTCCAAATCTTTTTCCAAGCACAAAGACCCATATGGCTGGTCCCAGAATAGTTGAAGGACCACCTACTCCTTTACAAACCTACCCAACCTCAATGGTCAACCTCTTTCTATCCAACCTCTTTCAAGGCCATGCTTCAGGTGCCCCCACCTACTGAGATTAGACAGGTGGCAACTCGGGAGAAGGCCTTCTCAGCTGTGGTCCTAAAGCTCTGGAACTCTCTCCCCAGACAGACTCACTTGTCCCCTTCTATTGCCATCTTCTGCCAGCATGTGAAGACTTTTTTGTTTCATTTGACATTCCCTTGGTGATCCCTCCTTCCTGCCCAGTGTTTCAATTTTTGTTTTTTTGTTTTTCCATGTTTATTTTAGCTCTGGTTTTAATTGTTTTAATTATGTCTATTTGCTGGTTTTATTGTTTTTTTAAGTTGCAGTTTTATTATGTATGTTTTTAATTTGTTATCCAGCTTGGTAGCCCTGATGAAGGCCAAAAGTCAGGGTATAAATCTTGTAAAATAATAATAATTTTAAAAAGAATGGAAGAAAGACTGACCAGCCACTGCCTTTTCAGAGAAACAGGAAATTCTGTGCTTTGGCAACTGGATTTCCTCTACAAGAAGAGAGTGGAATTCTGAGCTCATTCAGTATGTGAATATATCTATAACGACTCTAAAGGTTACAGACATGTACAAATTGGCAGCCCAATCCTGTACATGTTAATTCATAAGTAGATCACATTGTACTCAATGGGGCTTACTCCTATGTACGTGTACATGGATTTTGGCAGCCGTAGCATTTTCTGTTTGTAAATTGGATTCCTGTCTCAGTAAAAGTCCATATGGCTTATTTTTGGAAAAGATGATGAATTCATTTGTTAATTTATTCTATGTCAGTGTGAGGAAGTATCCCAGATGATGTGGGAAATACAGTCAGGATGTGTGTGGTCATAGCCGAAGGTCTTACCAGTGAGCATTCATTAAAATATCCTTGGAATGGAAAATGAAATCAAATGAATATTTAAACAATCCAATACATATATCAGTGGTTGCTTTATAAAAGGAACACTGGTGATGAATGAATCACCCTCAAAAGATAAGGAATGAATCTCATAAGGAAGGCAGATTGCAGCCGAACAAACAGTGAGGCAGTGATTTTGACCTGAAGTCTTGCAGTCTGATCCTGCACATGTTTACTTGGATGTCAGTTCCACTGTAAGCAACAGGATTTCTTCCATCACATTTATAATCTACCCTTTCCTCTAAAGGAATTCAGGGTGGTGTACAATGCTCCCTCTAAGCTGTGGACTCTTGTGAGCAGAAATCCTGCTTTGTGAGCTACTGGCATTAAAGTTGTGAGCGAACCATTTGGCCACTGCATGAACTCCTTTACTCTGGAGCCATCCCTTCCTGAGCGAAGACAAAAATGTGTGAGCCGGAGGCTAAAAAACTGTGAGCTAGCTCACACTCACTCAGCTTAGAGGGAACACTGGGGGTATACATGATATCCTTACTTTATTTTGTGTTGAAGGTAAGTCTGAGATACTGGCTGGTCCAAGTCAGCCACTGAGCTTCATGGCTGAGTGAGGATTTGAACCCAGATCTCCCCAAGCCCAGGTGACACTTGAACAATTCCATCACACTGGTTCCTTCTCATCATCCTGCTAAGATTGCAACTGCAGATAATGTTCTCTCTCTCTCTCTCTCTCTCTCTCTCTCTCTCTCACACACACACACACACACACACACACTCCACTCCTTTACAAGACTGAGGAATAAGTAGACTGAGAGATACCAAGTATATAACAGCTAGTGCATGAGGAAATACTGATAGGAGCCTGTGAACAAATCCTGATGTTTCCAGCCATGGAACTAGTTCATGATCATCATCATAATATGTGTAAACTTATCAAATGTAACACTGATATCTTCACATTAAACTATCAGAAGGTGAACTTCACAGTTTTACAGGAGGTGTGTGATCATCACAGATTTATGACATTGTTATGGTGAAGACTGCTCTTATTTTGTAAACACACACTCCCTTTCCCTCCCCTCAAAAGCTCAGATCGTTTAAAAAAAAATTAAATCTCAAGGAGATCTCAGATCCCAGGTGAATTTAGAAGAAGTATTCTCAATGTGAACATGCCCCTTAAACTGAGGTTATACTGTGACTTTGCCATATCAAAAATCAACATGAGACTGGAAAGAGCACAAAATCATTCCTTTTTCTCTATTCCATGAGAGGAGTTGCACTCACACAAAAGGCAACAATGATGGTCTCATTCCCTTCCCCCTACCCACTATGGCCACCTGACCAGTGTGGCTATTAGTCCCTTGAGCTTCGGAATAAACTTTCCCAGGATCAACTTTGGCTATGGCTCCAGGGCTGAAGGGAGAGGGGGAAAGCCAGAGTATCTAAGCCATATTACTAGACCAAGTGCCTTGTGTGCCAGTTTGCTTCCAGGCTCAATTCAGGTTGCTGGCAGAGACGTAAATAGCTTGGGTTTGAACTATCTGAAAGACCCACACTAACCTGCTGGAGTTCTGAATCTATGAATGGTGTCTGCCTGCAAGAACCAACTTTGTCTGAAGTGAGATCGATTATGACCTGGAGGAGATTTTCAGGTGCTCCCCACAAATTTTGGAACTTCTTTTGCATGAAGATGAGAGTTGTGCAGGACTTCTGGTGTATGTTGAAGAAATTTGCATTCTGTTCCAGAAGGCCTTTGCAGTAACTTGACTGAGGGACAGTGCCCATCGGCGGTGTTGTTGCTGATGTTTTGTGCACTGATTGTTTTAATTTGATGCTGGCTTCTAATTTTATTATTTGTCAAATATTTATTAAATTATTAGCTGCTTTGGGGATTCCTAGGGTGAAAGGCAGCATGTAAACACCCTTACTAAATAAATAAACCTGTATCCTAGAGGCAGCCAGATTCTCACTTTTAATTCAATATTTGGATAAGGAAATCTGAGTACCAAATACACAAGACTCTTATCAGGTGTGATGGAAGAACAGATGGAAATTTTGACATGTCTCTTTAAATAATACGTACTCCAAAAAGAGTTGCAGCCCCCTGTCAGCATATTTTAAAAGGGATTGTTTTTGTTTTTTGCAAATTTTAGACATATTTGTCCATTGTAGTGGATAAGACAGCTGTGAGGGTATTTGGGCATCCATACTGGAGAACACAATGCAATCTGAGGATGAGTTTGGGCCACCTTTTTGAATTTTTTAAAGGCACACGCACCAAATTTCACACACATATGCTTCTTACACTTAACTATACATTTTGCACTCGGGTCTTATACTAGAATATAAAATACAAAGTGAGAATTGGTTCACAACAGAGTTTGAGTCTGTCTCCTCCAGGTTCCATGGTCAACACTTACACAAACTTCCCAGTCCACTAAAAGTATCTGAACTATCCAGGGGTCATTTGGGGGGGGACGCAGGGGGACGCCATTCCCCCGGGTGAGGTGCGGGAGGGCGGGGCCTGGAGCTCCCTGCTGGTGCCCGCTGGAGGTCGCCGCCGGCTGTGAGGAGGACACACTTCCGGTGATGTCAGGGGGTGTCGCATATGCTAATGAGTTATGCTAATGAGTCCCCCTAGCTCTTTTTCTACGAAATGACCCCTGGAACTATCGATCGCAACATCCAAAAGAGATATCCCCAGAATAAACATAGTATACATGTGTATCACTTCTATGTATCTGTGCGACTTACATTTTTCCCCCCAATTTCTTTTTAAGCAGGGAAAGACTTTTTTCATTAGCTGTCATTTCCTTTTATTAGATTATACCTTATCATGGTCAACCTCTAAAAAAGAAAAAGAAAACAGAGAGAGTAAGACATCCTAAAGGAATTAATGGAGGGGGAGAGTTATCTTTTAAGTTGAGCACAAGACAGATGCTTGGCAAAATGAAGGCTTCAAAGTCTTTGTTAATAGCCATGGGAATAGAAAAGCATTCCAAAGATTTGATTGGTGCGCGTGTGCGTTCTGTTCAGGTAGTTTGACCATGTCATCTAGATGTCACACCGCAGGTCACATCTCTTCAGGAGAGACATTTGAGGTCGACACCCAGGTCTTGGTTTCGCTGTGAACTTTTGAAGCAGCCTCTGGGGCACAGGAGTGGTTAGCCTTCTCATAGCTTGTCATTTCCTTATGCATTTCATTTCCCCCCAAAGTCAACTTTGATTAGGGGGAGTTTCATCTAAGTTTGAAAATGGTCCTGGAGATCTGGTGGAGATTAATGCAGAGTATCTTTTTATAGCTGTCAGGTCACAGCAAAACAAAATAAACAAACAAAAAAACCCTTAAAACACTGGGTCACCTGCCAGTATAGTGCCTACTAGATAGCAAGAGGTACTGTAGTGAAAACTAGTCTAATTCTAGGGCAGCGTAATACTTAAAATCAGCATTTTCTTCCCCCTATACATGAAGGAAAACTATGCTTACTGAGGAGGGGAAACAAAACTAAATTGCCCCATCCCTCTCCTGCTAACAGCTGAGTCCACTGCTGGCAGAATAGGTGCAAAAGGATGATGTGATCCAATCCCCTCTTCCTCACCGTAGCCCTCTGTGCTGAGGTACATTTAATTGAGGATACGCTGTCTTCGGAGGATTTGTGGTATGTGCAGGGCCTGATGGGAGAAGGACAAGACAAAAATGATTTTCTGTGACAACGCTTTCTAGGAGCATTTCCTGTAGGATCCCACACATTATTTTTAAATTTTGTTTTTGGCATGATAGTGACATTGATAAAAGACTTTTTGTTTAGTTATTGGATTACATAGTATCCAGCCTCACATCCATAATAATTATAATCAATTAGTTATTTATAGCAAGGGGATCCAATGGGTATTTTTTCACACCTGAGTTAACTCAAATAATAAAAGGAACTCATGATTCCTCATTTAAAGACATTTTCTTTTCTTTCTTTGTAGTGACGATTACAATTGCTGACGTAGAAACTTGTTTGAAATACAATATTTAATTATGGCATTTATTTAGCATTAATTATAAGTTCCCAGAAGACTTGCTCAGCAGAATTTTTTCCTGCTAGCTTCAGAGAACCTGCACTCAGCTGTTGTTATTTAGATTAGCTTAATTTAATGACATGGTTGGCTGGTGGAGCCGAGGATCACCATTACTCCTTTTCATGCAGCAAATTCCACAAATGTTTTGCTAACAGTGATTGGAGTTGAAACCTGCTTTCATGGCTACTTGAGGACTGTATATACAGTGTTTCCTTCAGGGATAGGTATGAAGGTTCAGAATGCAGAGGATCCCAGGCAGAACCCATATTGGCATATCAGGGGAATTAAAGGCATGTATTCAGCCATGCCATTCTGCAGACTTAATGACAAGTCTTCAGAAGAAGTGGCAGCAATTCACTCCAATCCCACCCCCCTTTGCAAGCTCCCAGTTTGTCCTCAAAGCTGTACCTAAGGATCTGTGACTGTTTCATGTGAAGTAATATGTAGCGAACAGTCAGACAATAATGACAGCAAAGGTCTTTATTAACAAAACTGCTTGTGCCCACAGTTCCCTCTAAGCTGTGCTGGGGGCACTGGTGCACAAAATTTTAACAGGCAGCTCAGGGTTTGTGAGCTTCTGCTCACAAGACATTATCCCCTCCATTGGAAACAATGGAGGACAGGGGCCCATAGAATTGGACTCCCTGGTCCTATCTTTTTGAAATTTGGGGGTGGGGGCATTTGAGGAGAGGCACCAGCAGTTATGCTGCAAATTTGGTGCCTCTACCTAAAAAAAAAAAAGCCTCCTCCCCGAGCCCCAGACACCACCAGATTTGGTGTAGTGGTTAAGAGCGGTGGACTCTAATCTGGAGAACCAGGTTTGATTCTCCACTCCTCCATATGCAGGGTGCTTGTTCCTCCTCCATTATACTTGACCTACAATGTTGGTTGTCATATTTCACTAAAAAAAAAACCAAAGCAGACTGCAAGAGTGTGTCCCGTTCCCCCCGTGCCAGTATATTTTCTAAGGTTCAGCACAAGCTCAGGTATACCAATATAGTGGAAAGGGGTGGGTAGACCTCTTCTGTGGAGGCCAGGTCTACCAATATAGTGGAAAGGGGTGGGTGAAATTTGACTTGATTCTGTTTTCTCTTATAATGTTTAAATTATTCTTAAAATATAGTTTAAATATAATTTAAAAGAATTTATTATCAGGTTTCTACAAAGTTATGGAAGTAATCTTCTAAAAAATTAATTTACGTGATAGTCAAATGTATACTTGCTCACAACTTTAATGCTACTAGCTTTTTTTTTTTTGCTCAGGAGGTGAAATTTCTGCTCACAACACTGTAGAGCTTAGAGGGAAATTTGCTTTTGCCTTCTCTGCTCTCCCTAATAGTTTCAGTTCTCTCTCCTGCTGCTCCTACTTAGTCACTTCCTGTAGCTGTTCACTCACTCACAATCTTTCCCTCCTGTGTCCCTGAGTTGTCCCCTGTAATGATTTCATGTTTAACTGTGTGTGTGTATCTTTAAAAGTTTGGTTGCATGGCTGTGTGATAATCTAGAGTGGTTGAAACAGGCAAGTGGTGTGATTGGTGAGTGACAGAGAGGGGGAGGGGTTTTGGAAGTGATGCTGTGTGGATGATATGTATGTCTATCAGGAGTGACAGTTAGAGGTGGGACAGCTGAATAAGATAGTTGAAAAAGACAGTTGATAAGAACAGTTGATAAGTTAGTTAAGTTCTGTGTATGAGAGGAGTGAGACACATCCCTGTGTGGGATAAGTTGGTTCTGTGTATGAAAAGAGTGAAGCGGTCTTGTGTGATATAAGAGTTCTGAGTTAAATTCTGTGTGTGGAAGGAGAGATTCAGTTCTGTGTTATAGCAGTTATAAGCTGAAAGCTGAGTGTCTAGGAAACAGTAAAGATTATATGGACTTGAAGAAAAAAGTGTTACAAAGTTACCTAAGGAAAAATCCCTGTCAGTAGGGAGCAGACTGTGTGTTATACCTACTTTACTAGTTACATGGTTCTACCCTCGTATTTATGCTTCATTTAAATAAATCCTATTTCATTCAAGTATACCAGCTCTGAAAGAAATAATTCCTCAGGAAACACATAGACCCTCATGAAAGCCTAAAAACCTCGGTCTACCTGGGCTTCCGGTCTGGTCTCTGTGAATGGCGGTCACAACTCTGGGAAGCTCCCGGAGGTGATTCGCCCACGCGCAGCTGGGGGGGGAATTCGTGCCAGCGGAAACCCTAAGGAGCCTCAGGAAGGGGTTCCAATCCGGGGCGCTCAGGGGATGTGCCTCTTTCCTGGCCCCGAAGGTCAGAAATTGAGGCTCGCCCCATGCCCCAATGGCCCTTGCTGCGGCAGTGCCCTGCATGGGGACTAGCAGAGCCGCCGGACGTCACTGAGTGATGAAGCGAGGAAGTGAAAGCATAAAGAAAGAGACAAGCGGCTAACTGTGAGTTGGAGATCAAATTACAAGCTACTGGCGAAAGCACATTCCGTCCCCCAGGAAAGCCAGAGGGAGGAGGGAGGATTCCCCCCCCACTCGAGAAAGAGTCTTTTTTGAAAGCAGAAAGGGGGGCGAAGGGAAGTTTGGAAAAAGTAAATTACCTTTTGGGAGAGGGCTGAAAACGGAGTAGGGAGTGGTCCCTCTGCTGCGCAACACAAACTTTTAAAAAGTAAACAAAAACTGAAAATGGCAGGGCCGAAAAAGTTCTTGGAGAGGCAGACAAAGAAGACGGGAGGAACTTCCGGTCTTAGCCCTGCCCCTGCAGGGGCTGCTGTCAATCAGCAAGAAGGGGAGATGCTCCGCCCTCTGCTAGATGAACTGCAGAAAATTAACCAAAAACTGGACAGCATGGAAAGTGCCTATAGTATTCAACAGAAGCAGATGACAGAGACAGGCAAGAAGGTGGATGAAATTGCAAAGAAGTGTCTGGTATCAGTGGAAGAAATACAGAAAGTCAAGAAGAAGGTCAGTAAAGTAGAAAAACACCAAGAGAAGCAGGATAATAAACTATTATTGCTTCAAATGGAAAAATCAAACCTGACTCTTCCATTTCAAGGGTTGAAAGAATCTGAAAAGGAAGACCTCAGAGACATCCTGGCGAATGCATTGGCACCACTGACTGGCAGCGAAGCGGGAAAAATAAAAGATGAGATGAATTTGGCCTATAGAGCCTACTCCAACTTTACAAAGAAGAATAACCTGCCAGCAGAAGTGGTTGTGAAATTTACCAAGCAGTGTCTCAGAGATCAAATCTTAAAAGCAGCGTCACCAACACCTTTGAAAATTGGAGACCAGACGATCAGAATTTTGAAAGATGTTCCATTTGAAATTAGAATGAAGAGAAAGGAATATAAAGGGTTGACCATGTTCTTGCAAAGCCACCAAATTAATTAATTAACCGCCCACCCAGCGGTTCGAAAGCTGATGTAATTAAAAATGCAAGTAGATAAATGGGTACCCACCCTTAGAAGGGTGGGGGGCACCCTCCTCCATGAGGTGCGTGGATGGCAACGGCGGTGGAGGCGGAAAAAATGGCGGAAAATCAGCAGCTGAGGCGACGTGGCGGCGGCAGCAAGCAGCAGCAGCAACAGACTGTAGGAGCGACCCCTGGTGGCCAGCGGCGAGAAACAACGAAGCGGCTGCCGTGCAGCAAGAGGCACAGTGACGTCATCCTCAAAGCGCGGCGGAGCCTGAAGGACGTAAGCCAGGCCAAGGGAGGGCGTCAACTCCGTGCCGAAGTGAGCGCCAGAGAAAACAACAGCCGGTGAACCTCCGGGAACGAAGCCAGAAACCGAAGCCAGAAGCCAAAAGAACAACAAGCCTCCACCAGGGTGCCGGTAGGCTGCCCCATCCCCTTCCTGAATGTGGCCGTAGTTAGGTTAAAATTGTGATTAGCACTCCTTAAATGTGAACCGCCCAGAGACCCCTGCAAGGGGTTAGGGCGGTATACCAAGTCGAATGATAAATAAAATAAATAAATAAATAAATAAATGGTTGATACCCGAAGGACTTGTCTTTAAGTTTAAAGACAGAAGAGAAAAGATAGACTCAATCTTCAAGGCTTAAGACTTTTTGAAGAGGCATGCCAGCTCAGAGGACGAGGCAGAACTTGCTAAGTGGATGGCAGGAACTTGCGAAGAAGACAGCAGCTCGGTCGGAGGGAGAGGTGAAAGCTGAGGAAGACAAAGGAGCAGCTAGAGGGCCAAAATACAATTTAAGAGGCAAAAAAGGGAAGTACCCCAACGATTGAGAACTAGTTCGGAGAGCGCATTAAAAGACAATACTAACCCCAAAGGAACAATATTAACACCCTAACTAACCAGTTTTGAAAGATATAGAAGAAAAAAGGGATTGTCCAGCTGCAGAAGAATATTTTGACTTTGACTTTACTAATAAAAGATTAAAATTCTAATTTTTAACATCACTCAACACTTTTCTTTACCCCTCTATATACCCTTCCTAATTTTCTGGAATATAAAAGCAATAAAATTCTCTCCTTTTTAGAAGAGGGAAATAATAAGAAAAAAAACCCTCAGTCTACCTAACCAGTAATAACAAGAGCAAAAGCATAAAGGTTTGGAAATCCTTTTAAAATTTCCTGGTGGCAGCCAGATAAACCCTGTAGAACAAAATATAAAGAGCCCTTTAAAGGGAAACCAGACCTCCCCAGATAAGGGGTCGTCACATCCCCCTATCTACTTTCTTGATTCACTCAGTTCCACATATGTTGTTATATCTTTCCTTTTATTACAGAAACCATAAACAATTTTTATACAGCAATAAACAAAAATTGCCAGGAACCAATAATACACATACCCCTTAAATGTAAACATAGTCTTTTAGGTGGTGAGATTTTCTCACTGTTCGACCTGCATGCATCTTAATTCGTGGTGTAACAACTAAAGCTGTTTTTGTCTGCTTGTGCTGCAGGTCTGTGATGTTTGAAGATGGCTGAGCGCTACTGGTCAGATAGTCATTCTCCTGGGCAATTGCATCTGAGTATTGACAACTGGCGTGGACTCTTCTTCAGCATGGTGTTGTCCCTCTTCCTCCTGGCTTGCTGATTCCAAATTAAATATGGGTTGCCTGATACTTCACAAGTGTCTTCAATTTCTCCTCAAAATTTGGCTCTCTGGGGTCTGTACTTCAAATCATCATGTGGATACTTGGTGTTGGACTCCAGCCCTTTCCCACTCCTTATTCTGTCACTCTGTGGCTTGTATCCAAACTTGTTCACCCATCTGCAGCTTGGGAAGGTCTTTGGATGACTTATTATACTGGGCAGCTTGCCTTATCTTCTGTTCAGCCATAATTTCAGATCACCTATTATTAAAATAAGCTCTGCTTAAGGTGTCTAGCATGACCAGACATTTTCACAGGTGATACTGAATGTGCACTTCAAATTTTTGTAGCCGCAACAGCATCCACTGAAGATGTTTTGGGGTGCTCAACAATGGTTTCTGCATGATGGTTTCTAGAGGTTTATGGTCTGATTATACCTGCACTGCCTGACGAAAAGTGAGCTGATGGAAGTGTTCTGTTCCAAACAGTACAGCCAAAAATTCTTTTTCAATCTTTCAGTTTCTGAAAGTGCTCTGCTGGCAAATGTCTCAGATGCATCACTCTGTAGCACGAGCTGCTCTCCTGGGCTGTAGTACTTAAGCACAGGACTCTTTGCTATGGTGTTCTTAATCTTTTCAAATGCCTCCTGGTGACTTTCTGACCATTCCCACTCCACCCCTTGGTGTGTCAGCTGCCAGACTGGTTCACAGGAATCTGCCAGGTCCTTACAAAAATTGCCAAGTACTTAGCCATTCCTAAGAATCATTGGACGCCCTTCACATCCACTGGTCTTGGCATCTCTTTAATTGCAGCCACTTTTCCAGGGTCAGTTTTCTGACCCTCTGCTGTCAACAGGTACTTCTTTTAGCCTTAACCTGACCTTATCTGGATTCAGTGTTATAGTCCATTATCTGCATCGCTCCAAGAACAGATAAAGCTTTTTGTCATGATCCACTATGACTTATGCTTCTGCATCCCCTTCTCCCACAATCAGAGTATCATCTGTAATTACTTTAATTCCTGGAATATTCTCTAGTTCCTGATTTAGCCTATGCTGGAACTCTTTTGGTGCATGGCTGATGCCCACTGGTATATGTGGTCAACAATACCTGCCAAAAGGAGTCACAAATGTAGTCAAATAACTTAACTCTGCATTAGGGGTGTGCACTCAGTATAAACTGAGCATAAAAAATAAATACCTTATCATTATGTATCGGGTATTGCAGTGCAGAGTCATGCCAGAGCTTGGTGAAGGCATTTAAAGGGCCATGTACCTTTAAACACCTTTTTTTTCTCTCCATTGAAAACAAAGGAAGATGGAAGCACCTTCTTCTGGGGCCAATAGAATTGGATCCCTGGTCCAATCTTTTGAAACTTGGGGGTGGAGTTGAGGAGAGGCACCAGCAGCTATGCTGCAAATTTGGTGTCTCTACCTCAAAAAACAGCTCCCCCAGAGCCCCAGATACCCCCAGATCGATTCTCCATTATAGCCTTTGGGGATCACTGCCAATACTGATATTGGGATTCAGGAATATCAGGAAATACCAGTATTTTGAGGGTTCAATACACTTGAACCTGAAAAATAATGATTTATTTTCTGCACACCCCTACTCTGCATCCAGTTCAATGTGCCAGCATCCAATCTTGACATCAAAAACCGAGAAAAGCTTAGCATGGAACAGTTCACATATCACATCATCAATAGTTGATCATGGGTAATGTCTACTAGGGATGGGCATGAACCCAAAAAACCCCAGTTCAGTTTGGGGCACCCCCTGAACCGAATCCTGAACTGAGCCAAAAGCCCCCCACCTGAACCAAGCTCACCACAGCCAGGAGAAAGGGAGTGACTGCCCAGGAGGAGATAATATGCAAAATAAAAGGCACCTGTGTGTGCCTGTGTTTGGCAGCCAATATCTCTCAACTAAGAGTGTGAATTTATATTTGCTTCTCAAAAGATTTATGTACGTGTAAGTAGGAGCAAGATAGTGTAAACACAAGGTAAAAAGTTTGGTCTCCATAACCAAAAAGTACATTTCTCAGAATGAGCTTTCAAAAAGAAAATTTTATTGAAGCAAATGGTAGACAGCTCGCGCCCGCCGGTGTCTCTCCCTCTAACGTTTCCTCTTTCCTTACAGACACCGCCAGCAAGCTCCTCCTCCCACTAGACCTGTCCCTGGGACTGGTCAATTTTTGGAGGAACCTGTAAAAGGTTCCGCTATAGCTCCTTAAATACAGACATTGAAACAAAAAAACAAAGAAATCCACACCACGTGGTTTCATAGATGGGTGCCTTTTCACCCATTATTCAACAGCAGTCTCCAGCGGCCAAAAGCCAGAATAAAATACAGAGAGAGTGTGGGGGGGGGGGGGGGGGACAAAAGAACAAGCCTCCATCTGCGTGGAGGAAACCAGACTAGTTCTCACCTTCCCTCCCCCTGGTTGCTGCTGGGTCAACTTTGTTGAACAAGCAGCATATATCATTTAAACAATCAGAATCCTCAGGTTTTTCAAGGCTAGGGGGTGCAACTTCAGTAATTGGGAGCCTCGACCGTACAGCCGGGGGCTCTTGTCCTCCACCTGGGTTGGGGGAGTCTGTGTGCACCTGAGGATCTGGCTGTCCCTTCCATTCCTTTAGTTGGGAGGAATGAAAGCCTTTGTGCCAGACTTGTTTGTGTTTGCGGGGGATAGCAACATTGTACACCGCTGGATTGATGTGTTCTACAATGGGAACTGGTCCAGCCCATTTTGCATGCTGCTTCCTCGAGAATTTTCTGTACATTACCTGCTGTCCAGGATCCCAGATTTGGAGATTCCTGACCCATCCAGGTTTTTTGTCAACAGCCAGGGTGCTTCGCCCTATTTCTTTTGCCACCTGGACATGAATTGCTAGAATGTCAGTTAGGAGCTGATTGATCCATTCATCTTTTACCATTTTGGTTTCCATATCTGTTGGAACTTCTGTGTCCATCCAGAAAGCTTCCGGTAGACGCATTTTCCTACCGGTCATGACCATATGAGGAGAAAAGCCATGCACGGCGGTAATACCTCTGATTGCCATGAGTATGATAGGGAGTTTTTCGTCCCAATTCCTTCCAGTGGAGTTAACAACTTTACGCAGAGCCTCTTTAAGGGTGCGATTTGTGCGCTCTATGGCTCTGGCAGCCTGTGGTCTCCCTGCGATGTGGAATCTTTGCATAATACCAAATACTTTGCAAAGTTCTCGGGTGACTTCCCCAATGAAGTGAGTCCCTAAATCTGAGTCTATGACTTTTGGTATGCCCCAAATAGAGAACAAGCGATTGACTAGCAGCTTTGCCGTGACAGCTGCAGTGTTAGTTCGACAGGGGAACGCATCAATCCATTTAGAGAAGGGATCAATGACAGTAAGACAGTATTTGTTTCCATGGCTGGTTTGGGGTAGAGGAACTATGAAGTCAATTTGTATTCGTGCCCAAGGACCTTCAATACGCTGATACTGAATTGGACTGGATGGGTCGGCATTTACCATGGCGCAAGAGAGACAGTTCTCTATCCATTGCACTTCCTCTTGGCGCATGCTTGGCCACCATCCTACTTCTTTAACCCTTCCCAGGGTCCTTTTTATACCTCGGTGTCCCTGTTCATGTATGAATTGAATTAAGTCTCCCTGAACCTCTACTGGAACCACCCATCGGCGATTCCCTGTGCTGTCTATTGCCCAAACTACTCCTTCATGTTCTTCAATTTTGTACTTCCCTGTGGAGTCTTTTCCTGTGTGTAAAAAATCTATCACATTTGAGTTGTTTTTCTGCAGTTCTGCGAGATCTACAAAGACTGGGGGTATAGGCAGACGGTTGTGTGCGGCCGCTTTACTTCTGGTAGTGACTGCAAGGAGAGGCTGAGCCATTTCCTCGTCTGGTGGATCGGGAATTAGATCCTTGCCAGCAGCTTCTTTGGCTAAGCAGTCTGCCTGATCATTCCAATATGCAGTTTCAGTGTTCTTCTTCTGATGGCCCTTAACATGTGAAATTTCAGTGCGGGTTTCTAGTTTGTGTAGGATTTCTGCGACCTCTAGCCACAGTTTCAAGTGTGCAATGGGCTTACCCTCTGCATTTTTCCATTCCTATTTTTCCCAATGCGGGAGCCAAATTGTGGCTCCTTTAGCCGTCCAATCTGAATCAGTGTAGATTGCCAGGGGGCAATCTAAAGGTTCAAATTGCAGCACCGCTCTCAAAGCGGCAACTTCTGCGGCTTAACTGGAATGGGGTCGGACTCCTAGGGGCAAATTCCACCTCTCACGTGTGATGTCTGAGCGGTGTTGCCACTCGGACATCACATGCGAGAGGTCATTCTGGCTCTCCCAGCTCTCCAGAGGGGCTCTTTAAAAAGCTACACCACTCGGACATCACACACGAGAGGTGGAATTTGCCCCCACGAGTCCAAGGCCACCACCGCAGGGATCAGGGAAGCAAAAGAATGTTTCACCTCCCCCCGCACGCGCGGGCGTCGCAGCTGCCACAGGAACAGCGCCGGCGGCCATAACTTTTTAAAGAGCCCCTCCCGAGAGCTGGGGGAGCCAGGATGACCTCTTGCATGTAATGTCACACGCGAGAGGTGGAATTTGCCCCCACGAGTCATCACAGTTTCATTTTGTTCAGGTATACAATACAGTGCCTTGAGTAACTGTTCCAGGGTAACCTCAGTGCTAAGTCCAGGAGACTTGCATACTTCTCTTCCCTTCTCCCCAGTGAGGTAGTATAAGAGCTTTACATTTCACTGTGCATCCTCTCCCTCCAGAGCAAGAGCCAAATACGGTTCAAATTCTTCTCTCCAGTGCTTCCATGCCTGTGCAAGATTGGCTGCAGTAAAGTCCAGTGGTGCTGAGGGCTTCGGGCCTTGTTCCATGTTGCAAAAAGTCAATGGGTGGTTGCAAAACTCTACACTGCTCGTGTTTATTTAGGGTCTGTTATTAACCACTGCCACCATGTTTCATGTGAGGTAATATGTAGTTGAGAGTCAGACAATAATGATAGTGAACGTCTTTATTAAAGCCTTCTGGGCTTTCCCTGCTAGTTTCACTTCTCTCTCCTGCAGCTCCTTCTGCTGAGTCACTTCCTGTAGCTGTTCCATCACTTTCTCTCTTCCCCTCCTGTGTCCCTGAGTTGTCCTCCAATCTACTTTTCTGATTCACTCAGTTCCACATATATAGTTACAGTGACCACCAGGAACTTACTTGGGGGGATGAGTGGATTGCAGCAGAAGAGGGAAGTAGGAAAGTCTTGCTCCACAAAAACCATGGGTGGTTGGATACACCCAAAATTATTTGGAAGAGGTAGTTGATCCAGTTGTGAAAAATATTAAGAGAAGCCAGTGATTCACTCCAATTTCTCCCTCCCATTGCAGGCTCCCATTTTGTCCCCAAAGGTTGGTTCATTAGCAACCCTCCTGCCATGGGACCACCCCACTAACTATGGCCTGAAGTTAGTTTATTGACCACATAGTTGATTTTTCATGGTATTCAAACATTCCGTATTAATCCTGGTGTGCTCCCTGGCACAGCCATCACTCCCATACAGTCCAGCATAATGCCTGGCTTTCTTTAGGCTAGGCAAGGGAAAGAGAGCAAAGGCAATGAAGCCGGCCTTGGTTGAGGCAGACCAGGATATAAGTAAGCTTTAACTGCCTAAACATAGTTAAATAAATGTTGGCTTCATGTTACGTCTAAACCAAGCCTTTAAAACTGATTGGCCTTAATAATGGCAGATTATGGATTTTGTAGGCTGAAAGGATAGAGGTAACCAGGGTTGCCAGGTCCTACCTTTAAGTGAGAGGGAGACTCCCGGTTCCTTCCCGGGGTCTTCTGCCATGCACGCTTTGTGTGCACAGCATGATGGATGATGTCATCGTGTCACTGAAGTCGTGGGTGATACTCTAGTTTTTGGGTAAAACTCTATGGGTTTTTTTCCTTCAAAACCATAGGGTTTGCCCAAAAACTAGAGCATCACCCCCCAGCATCAGTGACACAATGACATAACTTCCAGGTGATATCATCATGACAGGGACATTGCATGGCAATGTGCCTGTTCGGGGGTGGGGCTTCCCCCAGCAGCCAACCCTAGAGTTAACAGGACTGTGTACTTAAAGCATTTGAACCGCCACATGAATGATGGGCAATAAAACTTTCCTTCTAAATCAAAACCACTTATTGAAATACAGTTGCCTGGTCCAAAACAGTGTTCATGTCCATATTACATACAGTCCCAACCACAAACTGCTGTACTGTTGGAGATCAAATTCTTTGTTTCTGGATGGTAAGGTTGCCAGGTGCCCCCTGGTCACTGGCAGGGGAGGGGGGGTAAGTTGCCAGACCAAGGTTGGAAAACTCTTGGAGAGTTCGGGATGGAGCCTGGGGAGGACAGGGACCTCAGTGGGGTACAATGCCATAGAGTTCACCCTCCAAAGCATCCATTTTCTTGAGAGGAACTGATCTCTGTAGTCTGGAGATGAGCTGTGATTCCAGGGGATCTCCAAGTCCCACTTGGAGGCAGGCATCCCTACTGGATGGGCATCTTAATTGGATGTGATCTGTATCCAGGCCGCAAACATTGTTCTTCATCTTGAAAGCCAATGTTCACAGAAACTTACTTCTGCATGTAATTTTGTTTTACTGGAGTGAAGTGCTCATAATTTATATAGGTCTGTTGTTAGCATTTTAACATGAAAAAAACTTATCTATATATCTAATTGCCAAGTGGCCCCCGGAGTGCGGATCGCTAAATCAGCGCTCCGAGGGCACTTGGGGGGGAGGGGGAGGTTTGTGCACTCTTGGGGCAGTCCCCAGGGGTGCACAAAAATCTAAAAACGAAAAAAAAATATTGGGGGGATGTTTAAATCCCCCCGAAAGTGCAAGAGCGTTCTGTGCGCCTGCGCACAGAACGCTCTACGAACGCCAACGCCGCCGCCGCCGCTTGGAAGGCAAGCGGCGAGCGGGGGGGCTGACCGGCGAGGGCCGAGCGGCCAGCCGCTCGGCCCTCGGCTTGGAGCCGGGGGGAGGGGGAGCTGCCGCCGCCGCCGGGCGGGCGGCCGCGGAGCAGGGCGGCGGGGGGGGAAACAGCGACGCCCGGGCGGCTGAAGCCTCCCGAGGCCTCGCCACGAAGGCGGGGTGGGGGGAAGAGCCGAGGGGGACGGGGGTGTACTTACCTCTGCCTTCTGCTTCCTCTTCCTCCCTCCCGCGGGCCCCGCCCCTTGGAATGTGGGAAGGGGAAGGGGCGGGGTGGGGGTGAGTAGACCTGGCCTCCTCCGGGGGAGTCCAGGTCTACCCCTGCAATTGGAAGAGGTTGGTAGACCTGGGCTCCTCCGGAGGCCAGGTCTAACCCTGTTTTTTTTGGGGGTGAGAAGACCTGGGCTCCTCCGGAGGCCAGGTCTACCCCTGCAATGGAAAGGGGTTGGTAGACCTGGCCTCCTCCGGGGGAGTCCAGGTCTACCCCTGCAATTGGAAGGGGTTGGTAGACCTGGGCTCCTCTGGAGGCCAGGTCTACCCCTGCAATGGAAAGGGGTTGGTAGACCTGGGCTCCTCCGGAGGCCAGGTCTACCCCTGCAATGGAAAGGGGTTGGTAGACCTGGCCTCCAGAGGGGGGGGGTGCTCCAGGGCAGGGGGAGGGGAAGATCAACCCAGGGGGTGGAGGAGACAGGGAACCGGCGGGATAGGGGGGGAACTTATCTCCTCCTGCTGCTTCCTCCTCTTCCTCATAGGTGCGGAGGTCCTCCTCTCCCGCGAGTATCGCGGGTCCCCCACTTGTTTATTTATATTGTTCACAAAATATATCCCCCGCCTTTCTGCCCTCATCAGAGCCACTAAGGTGACCAACAAATTAGCATATGTAATAAAATGACATCTTAGAAAACACTAAAGCCAACCAAAACCACATAATTAAAACAATAAAAACCAGAGCTAAAATACATATAAACACATAAAACGACAATTAAAATATTGGGCTGGAAGGAAGGACTTTAGTTCTTTGACTTTCAGTTCTTGTTTGAAAGTGAGCCTTGACACCTTTCCAATTGGACCCTGCAAACTGTACGTGCAAGGCATTTGTGGAGGCAGAACTTCCCCTCTTTCCTCGTCCACCTTTGATCTCTGAAAAGCCACTGCTGAGGGGGGAAATGAACAGGTAGGCTGCAGTGACCAGGAGGAACTGGTGAAATTGCCTCCCCTCCCACTTTGCACTAGTAGAGGAAACTTGGTGGTACAAGGCCTAAGCAACTTAAGAAGAGGAAAGGATTCTACCCAATTGCCCCTTCTTATTGCAGCCTCTCATACTGTATACCACGTAGTCAATGAAAGTCCCCTGGCCCCAGCATCAGGTTTTCATTGGTTGCACGAGACTGCTGGGGAAGGCAGGGATGATCCACCTCTGCAACCTCTTTCATTTATTTATTACTAGCCTGATGCCCGTGCTTCGCTATGGTATTTAAGTTCCGTAAATCCAGTTATAATACTGATGATGTGAAGTTTGAAATGTAACATTTGTTGTAGGAATTCTAATGGAGAAGATTGTAGTGTAAGAAATGAAGTGAGACATACGTCCTTTTTTTTCTTTCTACTGAAGGACCTCTCTCTAGACCACATTGGTGGTTCTGCCCTCAGGTGCTAGGATCACCAGGCTGCTCGGTAAACTCACTCTGGAGCAGGCGACATAGAACTGTCCATTTAAGAAGCAGTCGTCCGTTAAGTCAACTCCTGCCACCTTCCATGAAAGTGATGGCCTCTCTACTTGTGTTCCTGGATTGTTTTGCTCATATGGAGACTGTGTTGTTCTGAACACCTCAGGGTGATCTTGCTGGTACTTGGTCTGTGCAGCTCAGTGCACTGCAGGAGTACTATGTGCAAATGTCTTTGCTGCATTCCTAAGTTGCCTCCTCCTTGTAGTGTTGGTGTATCTGGCTCGATGTTTGCCAGGAGCTTTCCTGGGGGCAGTAAGAGGTGAGAGGTGTGAAGGGGAGTTGGTGTGAGGGAGTGGTAATGCGGTGGACATTTCTTCAGGTTCATGAGGGAGGCACGCATCGAATGGCTCCTAGAAATGTCCTTTACTATCTCCCCATAAACATTCATACCCTGGCCCTGCTCCTGCACCTGACAGACACTGGCCTGTCTGGTGTTGGGGGGGGGATTGTATTTAAAGGCATCGGGGAAGCTGGCCCAGCAGCAGGGCTAAGGCAATCCTGCTGAGCAAACCTCCCCAGCAGCTGTAAGCATCCCACCTCCACTCCTACACCTGACAGGCAGTTGCCTGTCCAGTGTAGGACAGGGAGGGGGGAGGAGTATTAGAAACCACTGTGGAGGCGGGGCAGGATCACTAAGGTGTTACTGCTGGGGCAGGCTCCCTCGTGGCTTTAAGCACCCTGCAACCACTGCTGCACCTGACAGACAACTGCCTGTTAGGTGTAAGAGGTGGGGGAGTGTGTTAGAAGCCATCCCACCTCCTCTCCTACACCTGACAGGCAGCTGCCTGTCCAGTGTAGGAGGGGGGAGTATTAGAAGCCACTGTGGAGGTGGGGCTGCACCTGACAGACAACTGCCTGTTAGGTGTAGGGGGGGGAGTGTGTTGGAAGCCATCACAGAGGCTGGCCCAGCAGCTTTGCTACACCTCACAGGTGGTTCTTGGCCACTCCTGATTTCCTCAGCTGTCATTAGCTCTCTGCAGTACACTGTAACTGTTGGGGTTTTTTTAACCTCAGTACACTGAGCTCTGCAGCTGACCAATCAGAGAGTGGGAGGTGCAGAGAGGCAGCTGCCTGGCAGCCACATAGGAATCAATTGGGGGAGCACATTTTCCCCCTTTTGACCCACTTAGGGGTCAAATCTCTAAAAATCCCTTCTTAGCAAGCACCTACGCCACGGTAGGAGCGCTCTCGCCGAATATGGTGTCTCACACCAACTCCAGCTGTTTGGCTTTGGTGTTGATTTTATGGTGAGAGGACTTTCTTTTATATATATAGATTTATTTGTTTGGGGGATTTTATGCCACCTTTCCAAATTCCTCCTTGAGGAGGCTAACAAGTAAAAACAACACCATAAAATCAGAAAAAAGCATCAATTGTCAGTATAAAAACAAACAAAAATCATTTTAAAACAGTCGAAACCTCAGAATAGAAGCAGACTGTAAAGCAGGGTGAAAGATTTAAAAAACCTTATTTAAAGGACTAGGTAAAAACAAATGTTTTGGCTGGTGCCTAAAAGACACTGAGGTAGGTGCTAGGTGAGCCTCAGACAGAAAGGCATTCCAACAATGAGGTGCTACAACTGAAAATTTCCTGGGTCTACTTGTTTGTAACTTGTCGGATCCAACCTCTTATGCTTTATTGGATTTTGCCTGCTTGACACAGTAGTAGTGCACAGCACATCAGTTTGGTCATGTGAATGGCCATAACAGATGGCTTTTGACACTCATTACATTTGAACACAGCCGACATCTAGAAGATGATATATTTTCTGGTAAAATTGTGGAAGATGAAACTTCAGTGAAAGAAGAGCCCTGGATTTTAGGATTCCACAAGATAGTATAGCCTTGTTGCTAGGGATGCTTGCACATTCACCAGTTATGCTCATGTCCTGTTCACCAATCATGAACAGAGCGTAGGGTTGCCAACCTCCAGGTGGTGGCTGGAGATCTGGGATTACAACTGATCTTCAGGTGACAGAGATCAGTTCCCCTGGAGAAAATGGATGCTTTAGAAGGTGGAGTCTATGGCATTGAAGTCCCTCCCTCCAGTCTTTTAGCTTCCACTGTAAGTGTTTTGAATAAAGCTTACTTATTATACTTAGCAGACTGATCGACCTATAATTAACAGGATCCGCTCTGTTCCCTTTCTTGTAAATAGGCACTATTATTGCCACCCCCCAGTCTTTAGGTATTCTACCAGTTCTATCTATAGTTGTAAATAAAGTAGCAAGAACTGGACCCACTACTCGAGGTTCCTCTTGATCAGGTCTGCGCATATAAGATCAGAACCCGGGGCTTTGTTGGATCTCAGGGTCTGTATGAGGTTCTTAATTTCTTGAGGATGCACAGGGGTCCAAGAGGGTAAGGTAGCTTGACCTTACTTGAAACTTGACCTTACTTGAAAGAACGCAATCAAAATTTTTAAGAGCTATTTTTCAAGTTCCAACAAGCGTTTCAAATGCTGCAATCCATTTAGAGGCTGGCCTGGTTATGGTCGAGGCAAGATTGTGGATTGCTGCATTTTATTATTAAAATTGATTTTTTTACCCATTGGCCTTTCCCATACTATGATGCAAGATAACTTTGTTCCTTTATGGCGGAAAAAGATAGAAGATAAACTGGTCTGTTATGGTTTTTCAAAACAGTTTATTCTGTCTTTGGGACACGATCGGGCTAGATCAGTTCTAAAACAAAGAATATTAGATGTTGAACGACAGATGGACGTGAGCAGGATTAGGAGCCCTGTATTTGATGTAAGTTCACTTAACAAGATAGCTGTGAGACCTTACATCAAATATTTAGATATCAGCAATCATAGAAGAATTTTTACCCTATTAAGATACAACGCCTTACCCTCAGCCATAATGGAGGCCAGATTTACCAGATCATTGAGGAAAAGTTGTATATGTGGGATGGGATCTGATGAAACATTGGAACATGTAATTTTCAATTGTCTTATATATCATAATATCAGGGAAGTTTTGATCAAGCCTATAGTTAACTCCTTTCCAGGCCGTAATAGAAGGATACTTTTGTCAATTATGCTGGCAGGAGATAATCAAAAGCTGACTAGGATGGTTGCCAAATTTGGTTGGTTGGCATACCAAACTAGGAAAGAGATAAAGTACAGATAGGCCTAAACATAACTTTTGATCATAATTTTATTTCTATTATTTCTGTATTTTAAAGTTTTTAGATCCTTATTTATATTTTAGGTGCCATTATATTTTATAATTTTACTGCTCCCTTAACTGTACTTACTTGTCTTTTATTATACTAGTCTATGACCGTAATAAACTTGATTGATTGAAGTCCCTCCCCTCCCCTCCCCAAACCCTGACCTCCTCAGGTTCCACCCCTGTTGTGTATGCTGACCGCCACCAGGGGCCAGCGAACAGCCAGAGCTTGACTCTGGAAGAACAATAGGGACTAGGCTCCTAGTCCCTCCACTGGGGAACCAATGGGAACTGTGGCGAGAGATTCAAACCCACCAATAATGACCAGGGGTGTGTCCCCAGGGATGTATATAGTTGGCCTCCCGGGCCGTTGTTCCCTGTCTTGTTGTGTACCTAATAAAGCGTGCTATGCACTACGTCGTTGTCTGTCATCCATCCATGCGGCAACCCACTACACAATAACCCTCAAAATCTCCAAGTATTTCCCAACCCAGAGCTGGCAACCCTAATTTTTTAATGTTTGGTTCAACCATTCATCAACCCTTTTGTGGATCTTGGGCAAATTGCTTCTCTGTATTCTTTCCTTATCATGCTGAGCAGCGTAACTGGATTTTTGCACATGTATATTTTCATGCAGCCAGATTGGCCTCTACTCCTCACTGCTATCCTTACTACATGACTACTCCGCTCCATAGGCAGTTGTTTAAACAGACAGTTAAATCAGTCAGAAATCATATAAATCAGTCATAAACAGAAGCTGTGTTTTAATAAAATCTCACCTTTTGTGGTTCATTTAAATCTGGGTCCTCAAACTTTTGGAGCCTGTGGGCCCCTTTGGAATTCTGACACAGGGTAGTGAACCACAAAATGGGTGTCAAAGGAAGTGAGGCCAATTACAAAATAGCTACTCTAGGCAGCAGGGCCAACCACAAAATATCAGGGAGTGAGGCTGCGCATAACTGTAATAGTAACTCTTCAACATTTTAGGCGGAAACACTGCTTAGCAGGATGCATTTTTAAAAGAATATATTGTTTAAAAACATTGTCTTGCTTACACACAGTGTACTTCAGTCATGCAGTGAACAGCCTTGTGGTATGGCGGCAGCTGCTGCCAAAGCCATTAAAAAAATTGCAGCCAATCAGTTCTCCAACAGCTAGTCAGAAGCCCTGCTGGGCAAAACCCACAACTGACCCCACCCTCTTTCTAAAAACACTTAGTGGACACCAAGAACAGTGTTGGCAGGCGCCATCATGCCCACGGGTGCCAGACTGGGGTCTCCAGAGCTAGTCCCTAATGATGGTAATGGCTGCTAGTTGGTTTGAGAATCAGCAGTGTCTTTGTGCATGTGCAGTTTTACAAAACCTCATACAAACTTACTCGGGAGGCATTTGCAATCATTTGGCATGGACCAAACAGACAAAGTGATTAGTTCATGTGTGATCAACACCTTAGAACACAGCAAATTTGACTGTTGAACATGTTTGTGGAGAAATCTGCAGCATCCCTCTCCCTATCACTGGATAATTTCCTCCGTTAGTCAGGGACTGCTGAGAGATCACTGATCAGAGGTCTAGTCTGGACATTCCAGCCCTGACACAAATGGATAATGAAATCCAGAAAGATGTATGAATGCAATTCATGTGCACTTTTACATTTATTCATTTCTCATTTATTGTATTTATTTAATGTATTTGTATGCCACTCTCTACAAACATATCTGAGACAATTTCTAAATACTGTGTAAAAAACAAAAATAGCACAATAAATTATAGAACAGTTAACACCAAAGCAGCATAAATTTAGCACAAGCAGCATCAAACATTTTCAAGTTGGAGTCTCAAAAGATGCCTACATAGAATATCCTAACTTTACATTTTCCCAAAGTGAATTAAAAACAATAATTTGGGGACTTGGCACAAAATCCTTCTACATGGGAAGCCATGAGAGTATTGATTTCCCCTTCATTGTCCCATTTAAAAACACATGCAGTAAAATCATTGGTTGTGATACAGTGGGGTGCACATGCAGGTCCCATCTGTGCATGCAAATACAAAACTTGCCATTTTCTTACATATAACCAAAGGGACATAATGTGGAATAAAATTGTTTTTCACCTTTTTTCATGCAACCTACCACATGCTATATTATATGGCACCGTGTTAGGTATACAAAACCTATACAAGTGTATCATACCGAATAAATGCAGATATTTTACATTAACCACGCATATTGAATCCATGGATAACTGTTGCTTTTTGTGCCAGTACCCCAGTTCTCTGCTATATTTCCCTAATTCAAATGACATACTGTGGAGAAATTTGGTATGAATCAGTTCATAATTGGCTACGCTAAAATAACAGAGACTACAGTGCCCCTTTAGTTTCAACAGTCTAAGTTTTTGCATGTGCAGCATTTTGTAGCATAAAATATCGATGCCTTCCTCTATTATTTGTCAGTTCTCAAAGTGCCATTCCCCTTTGAACTGATAGCCACAGTTAATACAAACTATGTGTTAGAGAGAGAGACAGTTCCGGGATGCTGCTGCTAGAGTCAACCCCCTCCCATTCCCAAGTTTTTGGACCCAGCTAATACTGTGATTTGTTTTATGATAATCAAAGATTTCTCCAGAGCCAGTCCATCAAAGATAGAGCTGCGTGGCTGATCCTTTAAAGGTAATTTGCCTCTAGGTTCAGCTTGAATTGTTTTCATTCTGTGCTGCTCAATTTGCCCTCATATGTTTCTCTTTTAGATAACATTACTTGTACAAATTCCAAACTAAGCTGGATTGGTAAAGACTTGGGGGGGGGGGTCTTTATGACAATTCTTATGTAACACAGCTTTGTAATCTCAATTTACCTTTTTGCGTATTACATACGGGTTTTTCCCAAGTGTGCTCCTCCCCAGAGTTAAAGGGCTGTGAGGTAATAACTGGGACTGAGTAAAGATATGTAGCTGACTTCATCTTCCCTTTATGCCATACTAGTAAGGAAAGCCCGTCGTGGCGGTAGACGACGGGCCCTAGATAGGAAGGAAGGGCGAGTGGAAGGGAGGAATGGAGAAGAGGAGGTAGAGAGAGAGAGACAGAGTTAGAGAGGGGGGGAAGAGAGAAAAGGGGGGGAGACAGAGTGGGGTTAATGGTATTATTTTGGAAAGAAAGGAAGGGAGAAAGCTAGGAAGGAAGGAAGGAAGGTAGATGGGTAGAAAGACAGAGATTGAAAGAGAGTGAATGGGAGGAAGGATAGTTGAGAAGGAAGAAGGGCAGAGAAACAGAGGGGGGAAACAGAGTGGGTGAGAGAGAGAATGTTGGGAGGGGAGAGAGAGAAAAAGGA
>NW_015166442.1:71410-143235 GCF_001447785.1 Gekko japonicus | reverse complement strand
CCTGGGGCCTCCGCCGCCGGGCTGGACTGGGGGCGGGGGGTGGGGGGAACCGCCCGTTCGCTGGGGAGGATGGGGGCTGGAGGGGGGGAAGCCGGCGGACGGAGCCTATCGGCTCCGTTCGCCGCTGGGCTGAAAGCGTACCTTAGTGTATGTGGGGAAGATGGCCGCTCAGAAGACGCTGGCTCCGATGACTGGCTCCCTCCCCTCCCAGCCACCCAGCCAATGGCAGGGCAGGTTGGCTGAGGGAGCCAGTCATTGGAGGCAGCTCTTCTGAGTGGCATATTTTCCGCCCATACACTAACGGGGCGCATTTTAGAATTCTGGCACCCAAAACTCCTTTATAATAAAGGAGAGATATCTGAATGCAAGGATTTAGGGGGGTGGGGAGATAATGGGAGCCCCAGGGATGAAAGGCAGCATGCTGTCCATCCTCAGGTACAGTACTGAAGAGCAGAGTGGAAACTGGAGTTTAACCCACATACAGAAGATCATTTCCTGGAAATATCTGGTGAAGATGATGAGCTGGATAACAGCTGAGCACAACCCAATCTCTTCTTGGAACTTTAGTTTGAATTCCCTTTGGAGGTATAAATGACTTGCTTTAGTGAAGGGAGGACATTGTGTTGCTCATGAATAGAACACCAATATACTCATCAGCAAGGATCTTGGTTCATACTACATTTACCTGTCAGGCCACCATGCTTTCTCAGATTCATACTGTAACATGTTCAAAGCAGTCCTTCTCTCCTCCCCCAGATGGCTCTTCCTGGAAAGACAGAGTTGATTTCTTTTCTCAGTGTGTAGCTCAACTTTTATGTTAGCACCATTCCTTTCCTCCATTAGCTTATCTCTGTATCTTTTTATACATTTGTGTAGCACTTGTGTTCTTATGAACAAATTGGGAGGGAAATGTACAACCTATTAACATCGCTATCTTCTGCAACTGTGCCATGTTTTGCTAGGTATGTGGCTGATACAACAGATTGCGATACATTTTCTGCAATACATTGCCTGCAAAAGTATCCCATGCTGCAATACATTGCCTGCAAAAGTATCCCATGAATAGCAAGGTTTTTTTCCTGTTGTTTCAGGTATCTGTCCCATTCTCTCTTTCATAAACTTTTTTCTATTTTCAGCAGTTAATCTTGTTGCTGTCATGCTTCCCTGTGACCCTGTCCTACTGAAATGACCTATTCAGGAAATTCCTTACTTGATAATTGTCAATGGCACGGTATGACCTCATATGGGTACCTGCTTCATAATTCTGTCTTTCCAATTATGTGAGGTAGCTGGGCCCAGATGCTTTTATGACAAGTTCAGCATTTGATCACAACTTATTGTATAGGCTTTTTGTTTTTCTGCATGTCATTGTTTTTCTTAGTGAGGTCAATCTTTGACAACTTTGAGTATCACCTCAAGTATGGTGGAGTCCTTTGGGTGTGCAGTGTATACAGTGAGCATTATGATGTAGGATTCACAAGGAAGGGAAAAGGGTAAGTCCTTCTTCAGCTGATCTTATTGGCTTGGTTCTCTGGGGTCCCCTTCACATTGTCATTTTAAATCAGTTATCTGTTGCTGGCTAAACTCCATGTAAAGTGACATGGGAATAGATGTTTCAGACAGAATTTTAAAATCTGTTTTTGAGCTGTATCCAAAGTGCTCTGGTCATTTCAAACCATGTTTCTTTTTTCCCAGCCTTTTTGCAAAATGTTCTATTTTCTATAAAAGGGGGGGGATGTAACACTGTCAGAAGCTCCACAGACCTTTCAAACACCACACTACAGTGATTCAGAAACTCAAAAAACACCTGAAAATGGAAGAAAGGTGTATTTAAAAAAAGGCTTAGCCCTACTTCACAAATAAGATACAAGCAGCTTTATTTGAAAAGGTAAATAAAATCCATTAGCAACCAGGAGCCAAAACGATTGTGTCTGAAATAACACATAAAAATCTGTTAGCAACCGGCAGCTAAAACGGATTACAGAGGCTGTTTGAAAGAGGCCTGGGCCTGAGACTGCATGCTTTGGGTGAAATCTGGATACCTCATTTTGTATGCTTTTGTGTCGTATTTTTGCATGCTGACTACAGAGCAGAGTGATGGCTTCCGTTCTATTGGGGACTTTTTAATCTGCCACTCTGATGCTGGCACTGGCTTGTGAGAATTCTTTAAGCAGTTTGGGACTTGTGGAGGAGGGCAAGGGAGAACCTCCGCGTTGACATTGCAAGTGCCTATCAGTTTCCCAAGGCTGATGCCTCCCTACAGTTTCAGATCCTGCGGCTTCTCTCATTGTGAAGAGAGATAACCAGATTGCTAACCCACCTGCCCACATACACAGACCTCCGTAACAATACTCTCTTTTTCTTAACTTCATGATATGCTGCAATATATAGCTTAATTATTTCAAGCTCTTTACTCCAAAACATATTTTTCTAAAAACGTGTCACAGATTATTACTCTGTTTATTTGAGGAGGTAGTTAGTCTCATATGATCCAGTTAGTGACATGACTTGTTTCTGGGAAAGCATAGGATATGGATAGTCAGATCAAAACAGTTAATGGTTGGAGGAAATATCAGTGGTTGTCAGTTGATCAGAGTATATTTTTGCAATATATGTCCCCAAAATATTAGTGTACTAGCTGGCAATGACCAAAGTGTTGCTATCATGTCTGATATGCTTCTCTCAATCAACCAAAACTGCATGTGAATGTACGAACCAATTCAAATCCAAGTTAGCTAGCTTGTATGTTGACTGTAAGTAAGGTTGCCAGCTCCAGGTTGGGAAATTCTTGGAGATTTAAAGGTAGCACCTGGGGAGAGTCGGGGTTGGGGAGGGGAGGGACGTCATCAGGGTATATTGCCATAGACTCCATCCTCTAAAGCAGCAATTTTCTCCAGGAGAGCTGATCTCTGTCATCTGAAGATCAGTTGTAATTCAGGGAGATCTCCAGGCCACATCTGGAGGCTGGCGAGCCTAACAGTAAGGAAGGGTGGTTTGGATTGTTTGTGTTTCTGGACACAAATCAAGATACTGCTTTTAATGTTTAAAGCACTAAACGGGCCGGGACCTTTAAAAGACCACCTATTCCCATACAGACCTCAAGAGTTTGTCTCTGTGGGTGGCCATCAGAGTTTCAGTGACATTTTTGAAGCAGAGAGACAAGTTTGAGAAAGACCACAGCAAAGTAGGGGGAAACCTGGGAAAGTGGACAGTTAGAGGATGATGTCATATGGATGCTCCCCTCCTCACAAAAATCCCTGCTCTAGTTCGGATGCCAGCCTGAAGCAAAACATCCATGTGGAAGCAACCAGATACCTGTCCTGGAGAACTTTTCCAAGGGGGAATTCTCAGCTCCAAGGGGGAGTTCTCTTTGCTCTGTCTCTTCTGGTGTTTCAGTGTTGGGCAAGTGTGTGGATGTTATTTGGTCTTCTGATTATCCCTGAGGGTTGTTTGGTTGTTCTGGCTGTTATTTCTTCCCTCTCTTTGGATTGGATTCTTAGCCTCCATTGGAGATAAAAACTTTTTTTAAATGTTACTGGGGTGTTGTTTTTATGCTGTTGTCTTGACTTTGATGTTCCTTGTCCTTAGTACTTTCACAGTGCAATCCTATGCAGAGTTATTCTGGTCTAAGTCTATTGATTTCAGTGGACTCAGACTGAAGTAACTGTGCATAGAATGTGACTGCCAGTATGGGATGAGATAGGTGTACAATTTACTGGCATTGTATCTTTAAAAAAAACCCCATAAGCTACCTTGCCATTTGAGTTCAGACTTAAAGGTGGAGAATTAATTTAGTAAATTCAAGGGGTGCATACAAATTAAGCACTGCTTAGTTCTATGGATTCCCATGATTGCTCAGCTCATGCTTCAGTCTCTCTTATGAAAACAAATGGGACTGAACGTGTGAAATGACTGGATCGTGACCTAAATCGTTTAAAAATAACAATACAGGAAGGTAACGTTTTGTACATCCAGGGTTTGTGTTTATTGCATGACGAATCAGCCCCCTTGGCAAACAGCAAAGTATTTTTGAAACTCTGGGGAGCTTAAAGCAGCCTTGCTTGTGGTAAGATTTGTGTGTGAGACACACACCCGTATCCATGTATGTCCTGTTCCCTGGATCACAGTAACTGAGCAACAATTCCATCAAGGGCAGCATTATGCGAAATAGTAAACAAAATGTGGAAACAAACAGGTGGTCAGTGGAATTCACGAGACAAAGTCTCTCTTGCTTTCACACCTGCCCAAACTGGCCAACTGCATTTTGTATCCGTTGAAGTTTCAGAAGACTCTTCAAGGGCAGCCCCAAACAGAGTGACCAAGCCCTGTGAGGAAAAGCTGAGGTACTTGGGAATGTTTAGTCTGGAGAAGAGGAGGTTGAGGGGAGACATGATTGCTCTCTTGAAGTATTTGAAGGGCTGTCACTTAGAGGGGGGCGGGGAGCTGTTCCTGTTGGCAGCATTACTCACAGTAATGGGTTTAAATTAAGGGTGGGATGGTACCAGCTGGATATTAGTAAAGGTAAAGGTTTCCCTTTCTCGAAAGCCAGTCAAATCCGACTCTAGGGTTGCGGTGCTCATCTCCGTTTCAAAGCTGAAGAGCCAGCGCTGTCTGAAGACGTTTCCGTGGTCATGTGGCCGGCATGACTAAACACCAAGGCGTACGGAACGCTGTTACCTTCCCACTGAAGTGGTACCTATTTATCTACTTGCAATTTCTTGCTTTCGAACTGCTAGGTTGGCAGGAGCTGGAACTAGAGACGGGAGCTCACTCCGTCATGCGGCACCCGGGTCTCGAACTGCTGAACTACTGACCTTCCACAGCCTGCAGTTCAGCGTCTTAACCACTTGAGCCACCACAGCTCCTAGCTGGATATTAGGGGGGGGGGATTTACAGTAAGAGTTGTGGAACAGTGGAATCAGCTGCCTAGGGAGGTGGTAAGTTCCCCCCTCACTGGCAGTCTTTAAGCAGCATCTGGACAAACACTTTTCAGGGATGCTCTGGGCTGATCCTGCATTGAGCAGGGGTGGGACTAGATGGCTCCTTCCAACACTGTGATTCTATGATTTATGAATTACAATAGTCATGAAGGCATGAATGATGGTGATGGTTTTCTTTTATCTCAATAGAAGGTGCAGTTGGTGAATGAGTTTAAAGATGATTTTTGGCTTTTGACAAGTTGTACCGTGGGTCTCCAACCATTTTGAGTGTGTGGGCACCTTTGATATTCTGACACAAGGCAGTGGGCACACTCACAAAATGACTGCCACAGGAGGCGAAGCCAACCACAAAATGTTAGGGAGCAAGGTTATTTATAACTCTAATAGTACCTCTTCAACAGTTCAGGCAGAAGCTCTGTTTAAAAGGATGACTTTAAAATTGTACAGCCAATTAGAAGCCCTGCTGGGCAAAAGCCACACCTGGCCCTGCCCACTTTCTGAGAGCACTTGGTAGGCACCAGGAAAGGTGTTGGTGAGCACGACAGTGCCTACAGGCACCACATTGGGGACCCCTGAGTTATACTTTGTCCATGTTGATTCCATAATTTCTTTGCTAAGAGTATGTGTGATGGTACGGGCAGGGTACATGGGAAATCCATGAGGCTCATTAGGTGGCCTTAGAGAAATCTTTGCCTCTCAGCCTAGTCTACCTTATATGGTCGTAGTGTGGATAAAAATGAAAACAGGCTACTTGCAGGGAGGGAGAATGAGCAAATTAATAATATCAAATAAAAAATATGAGGTGTTGGATAAATCTGAGGTAATATTTGTAGTGTGCAAATGAAGACCAAGTAGCAGTTGGGAGATCTCTTGGAGGAATGGTGTGTTGGAGAGGATTTAGTTCTGATATAGCACCATCTGAAACATCCTTGTAACAGCTGGAAGCACCTGGAACATCCCTTTTCTTTCCACACATTATTACAATGCTGGCTTCTAACCTCACTTTTTTCATTTTAATTGGCTCAGCTGGGGGACTTTTTCCCCCTTTTAATTTCCAAAAATATACTCAAACAGGAGACTTTTCCATGGATAGGCAAAGGGATCCAATGGTAGTGTTACTTCATGCTCTCCTTCAAGAGTGGGGAGAGAGGGAGACAAAAAGCAATTTTTAGTTAAAGAAAAATCTGAAATTGCAAAAAATAAGGTTGCCAGCTGGCCTGGAGAAAAATTGTCCAGCCCCTTTAACATAAGCTCAGCATGTGAAAATAGGCATTTGAAGCTTTTCATGGCATGGAGGTAAATAACATCACCTAGTAAATAACATCCCATTAAGCTTCCATTGTTTCAATTCAATTGATTAAATTAATCAGACAATTTCTTCCAGGCCAGTGGGCAACCCTAGTGATAAAGTACTGCTGCACTTTCCCAGTCAGCGCAACTGAAGAAGGAGGATGAAGATTCAACCAGATGAACTATTGATTATCCATGATCAGATTCCAGATGTTTTAATGCTGTTTAAAAGCAGCCATGGGGGTTGTAGGGACCTGGAATCAGGACCATGGCTTTGTGGCACAGAGGGTTTAACTCTTCTTCCTCAGCTATTTCCTGAGCAGACTGTCTCTTTCCTTGCTGAAGCTAGCAGACTTTCAAGGGATCTCTGATGTCACATCCTGGAACACTTCCAATATTTTCCCCCAGAATACATCACACTCGATGAGCACGTCATGTTATTTTTCTGGGGGTTCACCAGTCATACATTTTACTTTTGCCTTCTATTTGTTTTCTCTGGTATGTTTCTGAACTGCATTAGCAAGCAAGTTTAAAGAAGAAAGAAAAAATGAATAGGACAAGACTGAGACTCCAACAGCTCAAACCCCAGCTCTGTAATTAAATTAGTTGCTGTCAAACAGTATGGTGCCAATGTGTGTATGGTTAAAAATGTTGGACTAGGGAGACTTGGTTCAAGCCTCCATTCTCCAAACCTGATGAAGGACACGCAAACGGATAGTGTGCTAGAACTCCATCGTTTGTCTTAGTTGTTTCTGTAACTAGTAACTGTATTACTTTGTATGTACTGCTAAGCTTTATGTCTTATACTGTAGTGATATTGTTGTAATCTTGTTAATAACTGAATTCTACGCATAGCATATAAAAACTAACAAATATTGTTTAATTGTACACGGTGATTTACTGTTTTACTGGCTACTATACACCGTGGTCCTGTTGTTGTAATAATCCATTCTCCATGAAGCTTACCTGATAACCTTGGGCATCACTCCTCTTGCCTAAAATACCCCACAGGGATTTTGTGAGGATAAATTTGACAGGAGAGTACCGTATTCTCCATCCTGAGTTCATTGGGGAATGAACAGTATATTTAAAAAGATAGGTAAATTATGATTCATACCCAACAAGAACTGTAGACAGAGTGGTGCTTCTAGAATGGCACTTACCTGTCTCCTCACATCCACTATAACACCTTGTACCCCTCAAAGTGCAACCCCTGGAGCTCCGCTCCCCAGGAATAGTGCTGGGCACAATCTCTGGGCACAGTTCCTCTCTATTTCTTCTCTGGTGGAAATTTCCCTTCATCTGTGGAAATTGCCATCGGATACAAGCCTATGTCTATAAGGAGGGTAGCAAGCCTATCATGATGGGCACAAATCAAACAGTTCAAGGTGTAGACAGCTTGGATTCAAGAGATTACCTGAATCAGGTCTGCTGGACAGTACTTTGTAGATGTGACATGGAAAAGAGAGAAAACAATTTGTTTACTGCTGCAACACTTGATAGAGAATCTTTCAAAATTGCAAACAGTTAGCTTGGACAGAAATCAAGCACCAATTATATACTTATACTTTCCTGTTTTATCCACTTCAGATGTTCTGTAAACCAGATAACCGGGGGCGGGGGGGCGAGACAGAAAGAAATGGAAGAGGACCATATTTATTGGCCATAGTCAGCTTGCTCTTCTGGCAGCCAATCAGGCTATTGAGGATTTGCTGTCAAGGTCAGTAGGAAATCCTTTAAAGATGTCTGGAATCTGATTGGCTTAGTGAATCTTGGACCTTCTAGACTGGAGCACAGAAAGATAGGACTCATTCAGAAGACAATGATACCATAGTAACAATGGTATCATTACAACACTCCCAGAGATTGTGTAGCATACTCTCACCAATGCCTCACAGTGCTGCCCAGTTGCTTAGTTCTATAAAATCCGGAGAAAACCATTGGGAATTGAGCCAGCCTTCATTAGCATAACTACACCCCTAAATTTGCATATCCCTGCAAGGGCTTTGTGTCTTGATGTGATGCATGCAAAGGAATTTTGCACTTTGACAAGCATGATAAGGAGAATATCAGTGGCCTATTTGATACCTGTATCTTGAAACAGTCTAGCATATTTGAAAAATGTTGACCTGATTGGCCTCCTGCAACCAAATCCAATTTACAGAACTATACGTTTATGCTTTTTGAGTGCGCAGTCTATTAATTATATTATGTTTACAGAGAAAGTTCTCCCACCTTGCTTATACCGTCTAGTAGATAGTTCCCTACAGAATCGGTTAAATAAAACTTGCACTTCCCAGTTCTGGCAAAGAAGTTGGATATTTCAAAGTGCTTGATAAACAGCAGCAATAGCCTTGCCTCCTACACATTAAAACTTCATCAGCGACATTATGTGAAAAGAAGAAAAAGCTGGCAATGCAGCAAAGCAAAGGGTAAGGTGTTCCTCGGATGGGTCAAGGTGCTCTTCAGTTCCTCTTGCTGCACTGAAATAACAGCAGTTTTTTTTCTGGCAGGAGAACATCTCTAATCTCTGTCTATTCCGAAGAGGCACATCTGTTCACAGTTATGGGT
Source organism: Gekko japonicus (assembly GCF_001447785.1). Taxonomy (NCBI): domain Eukaryota; kingdom Metazoa; phylum Chordata; class Lepidosauria; order Squamata; family Gekkonidae; genus Gekko; species Gekko japonicus. The sequence continues at coordinate 134,434 of NW_015166442.1, read as the reverse complement.
CAGGGCCCATACAGGAAGTGTAACGTTCTGTGCACACAAAAGAGACTCTGGATAGTAGATGCAGAAAAGCTTTTAAAATAAAATCTTCCTTAAGTATGCTGGATGATAATGTGAATACAGTTCAAATCCATAAAAGAATTAAAGGTTTCCAATTTGATAAACATCTAAAAATGCTACAGGCAACTGGAGAAAGATTTCCATCCAGTGTCTGTTGTCTTCTCTGTGCTGCTATATACAGCATGAATTGGCTAAAAAATTGACTACATAGTGAACCATAAAAGCTTTGGAATGGATTTAGATACCTCCTGGGACTGGAGGCTCTCAGCTGGGTTTGTCTCAAAGCATATTGTTGCCTCCAGCAAAGCAGGTCAGTTGCCTCCTCCAGAGCTGCCACTGACTGAGACCATGCTGAGTCCCACTGAAGCTTAGGTGGACCTGGTCGGTGTTGGTATGGGTCTGGAGAGATGATGATGATGATGATGATGGACAAAACCTTCTCCCATAGCTTCTTCTAAGGTGGACTGGGGATGAGAGAACCCAGCTCTGCGAACATAATGTCCTCTTCATGCCACGCCAAGCAGCCCCTTGGGCAATTTGGGCAGAGAACCACAGTGCTTAGATGGAGGCAAACAACAGCTTTTGCCAGCACCCTTTCCTGTGTCATCAGGAAGCCAGGGCCTTGCCCTAGAGTCTGTTGCAGCACCATGATGTGGGGACACAGCTTGTGAAACTTGCAAAAATATGCCACTGGCTTAAAAGTGCATAAAAATACCATTGGCTTGAAAAAAACAAATGTAAGTTGCTATATACCCTTCAGAAATTATCTGAGAAAGACTTTGCATCATTCTTTTCCTCTCAATCCCAAACATCTTTTTTTTCCCTTAGAGATCTGGCTGCTATGCAACCCAGGAGAAGCTAGAACAACTACATTTATCTAACTTATTCTGAATTGCACCCTTTAATAGCACAACACTTGTGCTAAATATGCTTATACTTACAGTGCAGTTCAAAGCAGAAATATACCCTTCTAAGCCCACTGACTTCAGTGGATTTAGAAGGGTGTAACTCTGCTTAGGATTTCACTGTTAAAGTCTCTATGTGACCTGTTACCAAGAGGCCCCAGAAAAAAGTGTGTGTGTGTGTGTGTGTGTGTGTGTGTGTGTGTGTGTGTGTGTGTGTGTGTGTGAAAGATATATGGATATATTGTAATTACATTAGCACCAAGGCGTTTTTCCCCATGACGACAAGCACAAGAACATCCAACATGATGCAACTTGAGATAAACACTGCTGTTTGCCAAGAATCTCAGTGTTCAGACTAAATGATTTTAGCTGAAGTCAGTGAGCACTCAGAATCACATGCTATTTCAATCAATAGAAATCCTGGTTTCAGACACATCTGCTTTGATTGGCATATCGTTTTCAACAGTGTGCTTTCACTAAGGCCGATTAGACCATATCAAAGTAAAACTATGAACTCCCTTCCTACCTAGTGCTTATGCCAGAGCCAACTAACAAAGGCAGCCCTAGTTGTAGCTACTTTTATATGGGAGGGGCAGACCTGTGTGAAGCCTCCAGCCTCCAGGTCCTCTTGGATCCTTGCCCCACCTCCCAGCCAGCCCAGGCCCTGATTGGCCAGGCTGGGCTGGAGTGGGGGCCAATCTCTGTGGCTCCTTTGTCCTACTATGGAGCCAGAAGGAGAAGCCCCTCCCTTCAACCGCTCATGGTCCCATGGCTGCAAACATAGACCCGGATTAGTTCGAACCCATGCTTATGGCCATTTTAATACATGTTTTTGAAGGTTTGTTACCATACCAGGTTCCAGCCATTTTTTTTAAAATCTGCATTCCCAACCATTGTGAAGTATTATTATTGCACAAGGAAGAAAATGGTAGAATCTTCCTTTGCGTGAAAGCAGAATCTTCATCTTCTGATCGCATCACATTGCAGTAAAAGCCAGGTGATACGTTTATATTTATTTACATAACTCATACCCCTCTTTCTGTCCTCATCAGGGCCACCAAAACAGCTAACAGATTAAAAACATACATAATAAAAATTAAATGCACCTTAAAAATAATTAAAACCAAACAAAAGCACATTATCAAAACAATTAAAACTAAGCTAAAATACATATTCAAAGATATAAAAGGAACAATTAAAACATAGGGCAGGAAGAAGCAATCACTAAGGGAATGCCAGAAAAACCAAAGAAGTCTTCCCCGCTGGTGGAAGACGGCAATAAGGGGACAGGTGAGTATTTCTTTGGAGAGAGTTCTAGAGCTCTGGTGCCATGGCCAAGAAGGCCCTTTCCCAGGTTGCTGTCCAATTAACCTCAGAAGGTTAGTCCTTGGAAGCTGATTGTAGCAGCAAGGTAGATTTGTAAAGAAGCGGGAGTCCTTCAGGTGTGCTGGTCCCAAGCCAGATAGGGCTTTAAAGATCAATACCAGTGCCTTGAATTGAGCCTGGAAACAAAGTGGGAGTCAGTGTAGGTGGAACAGGACTGGAATAATATGGTCCCTATGACTCACTTTAGTCAGGGTTCTGGCTGCAGCATGCTGTACCAACTGTAGCTTCTGGACAATCTTAAGGGCAGCTCCATGTACCACACATTGCAGTAATTAATCTAAATGTTACTAGGGCATGAACTACAGTGGCAAAATATTTTCTGCCCTGGAGCCGGCTAACCTGTTGAAACTGGTAAAAGGCACTCCTCCTGGCCACAGCTGCCACCTGCTTATCCAGCAGAAGGCCTGGCTTCAAGAGCACTCCCAAACTACAGAACTGTTCCTTCCAGGGAAGCACAATCTCAATCACATTGGGTAAGTTCCTGTCAGACCTTTCATTTACCATTAGCACTTCTATCATGTTGGGATTACGTCTCAGTTTGTTTTATTTTAATTGTTTTTTTATTTGGTCGTAACCTGTCCTGAGCCCACAAGCAGGGGAGGGTGGGATAGAAATGTAAATAAATAAATAAATAAACTGCCTCCGGGCACAGGTTCAGATTCTCTACAGCCTCCCTGGGATTAGCTGAAAACGTGGGATAGAGCGGAGTGTCGTCGATATATTGGTGACAACTCCTCCCAGATCTCTAGACCTCACCCAGCAGTTTCAGGTAGATGTTAAAGAGCATAGGGGACAAGCTGAAGCCTTGTGGGACCCCTCCCCCCACACACACTCAAAGACCAATGGTCTAAGCAACTGTCCCCAGCACCACCTTCTGAAATCTATCCTCCAGGTAGCACCAGACTGTGAAACAGAGCTTCCTAGTCCCAACCCAGAAAGGTGGTCCAGAAGGATACCATGACTGATGGTACTGAAAACCACTAAGAGGTATAGGAGAATCAACAGAGTTGTGTTCTCTCTGTCTGTTTCCCACCACCCCAGCACAGGTCATCCACTAGGGAGATCAAGCCTGTTTCAGATTGATAACCAGGCCTGAAACTCAAATCCAAGTGGAAAGGATCCTAACAATCCGCTTCATTCTGGAATGCTTGAAGAATGCTTACAATAAACATTTCTATACTTCCCACATTAAGGTATGTCATGGTTTAGAAAAATTCTGTAATCCTAGTCCTATTGCATTGTTTATTTCATACCTTATACTATCTGAATTGTTTTCTATACTTTTCAGTCCACCATGAATCTCAGTGAGAAAAGCAGACTATAAATGAAGTAAATAAAAATATAATAAAATAGATTTGGATTATCCCATTATCTTTCATTAATTATTTCAAGAGGCTGTGAGTTGCACCATCTAGAATGAGAATGGGACAGGAGGAGTGGATCTGTTCATTTTGTTAATTCATTTTTTTCATATCAATGAAAGAGTTCCAAGTGCTACCTGGAAACCAGGATTTAAAATATTAGTTGACCATTACAAATGCACAGAATTTGAACAGAGAGGTAATCAAACCCTTGCCAATCAAACCCAAAACAAATGTAAGGGGAAAGTGTGCTTTTAGTTTGAGTTAGAACTGATTCAGATGACATATACTCTGATCCTAACCAGGTTTACCTGAGATTAAGTCCCACTGATTTAAGTAGCATTTACAACCAAATAACAGCAGGTAGGATTATAGTTTAACTCTTGTCACTCTGTCCTGAAATGTCACAATTTCACAGTGACGTCTGAACATAAAAATAAGCATGTCCAGAGAAAAAAATGTTTGTTTCAGAGCTGATAAGTAGATCTCTGACCAACTGCTTTTCTCTTTAGCAATTTACCACTTCATTTTAAATAACTTCTATGCTGCAAATGCAGGTGTGAATGCTAATCAGTCAAAGCAATTAACAGCTATCTCTGTAGAGGGAAGGAAGCCAGTCCGCGAACCAACTGTACTGGGAACACTCTTGTTACAGATAACTTGAGACGAGCATGTTTATGTCTAGCGTTGACTCCCCTGTAAAATTGCACCAAAGATGCCTTACAAGTTCTAACATTTGGAGACAATGAACATACAAACCAATCAAACTGTGAAATTATGTTGTGATGACTAATATTTTGCTTCACAAACTGCTGCAGAACAGAGCAAAGGCGTGCTTGGAAGTAGTGGAAGCCACCTGATATGGAAATGCCAAGGTATAATGTAAGGTATTTTAAGAGCTTACTTAAGATAGCCAAATGTTTGGTGTCTCAGTCCTATATGCACTTTTGGAATTAGGCCTCACTAACTTAAATGCCCTGACCTGAATAGCCCAGGCTAGCCTGATCTCAAGCTAAGCAGGGTCAGCTCTGGTTAGTATTTAGATGGGAGACCACCAGGGAAATCCAGGAAATCATGAGGCAGAGACAAGCAATGGCAAAACCACCTCTGAACATCTCATACCTTGAAAACTTCATGGGGGTGGCATAAATCAGCTGAGATTTGACCGCACTTTCCACCACCATCAAATTCAATGAAACTAAGGGCTAGTGCACACACTATATTTGCCAAAGGGGTGACATTAAAAATGGCCTTCCAAAGTTCATTAACCCTGTTCTAGCCACAAAGTATAGAACAACTTGCCAAGTAGCTTGTGGCCATCATCTTATGAACGTCCGCACTCTTTCTTCCCATCCCTGTGGAAAATCACAATGTAATGGTATACATTCACATGGTAGGTAATTGTGAATGTTACAAATACAGACAAAGATCACTTTTCATGGGGAAGACTATGTGGCAAAGGGACCTGTTCCAGCATCACAAAACCATGCTTAGGACTGTGGCCTATATATGTGCAGAAAAATGAAATTAACCTCAGCCAGATTTTAAGTGGCATGTCAGTGTGTTTAGAGTTGGAGTCTTAATTATTTGACAAGTTTGTGTTCTACAGTGTGGAGGGCAAACCAAAAGTCCTAATCTCTTGTGGTTATTAAAAATCCCTTGGTACTTTTTACAAGCATAGGAGTGTTAACCCTGATGTTCTGGCCAAAGTCCAACTTGTCTAATTATATCCTACTAATATTAATTCCCCCTGTAGATTCAGCTGGTTATGATATTCATTGTTTCCTGTCCTAACTGCTGGAGTGTGGCTGCATTTCTTTCTTTCTTTCTCTCTCTCTCTCTAAGTATGAATAAATGTTCAAGAAATTGCAATAACAATACATGAGAGGAGAAAAAGATTCACCATGTTTTCTATGCTTGTTAACTCACTGTGTTACTCCCAAATAAATGAGTATGGAATTCTACTAAGTGATTAGTGAAAATGTAATGAACAATTCCCTCTCTATTGACTATGAATAAATAGTTGGACACAGAATAGAATGTATTTATTTATATAAATATTTATATCCTGCTTTTTCTCACTGGGGATTATAAATAGCTTACAACCCCACCCCACCCCAATATAATATGACAAACAACTAGAAAAAAAAGAAAGCTCGGTACAACTCCAGCACTGGTCCAGAATCCAACTGGGTTGGTTTACTCAAGGCCATTCTTAGCAAGCCCCTTTAGTTCTTTCCTTCAGTTCACTTATCAGGATATACCCAGGCTTTAATACCAGGAACAGGAAAGGAAATAGAAGCTCCAGCTTCTACACTGGCAACCATGTTCCCAAGATTCCCCTCCCAGGTGTTAGAGTAGGGTTGCCATTTCTGGGTTGGAAAATCCCTGGAGATTTGAGAGTGGTGCCTGGGGTGGGTGGGGTTTGGAGAGACAGGGATCACACTGGGGTATAATGCCATAAAGTCCACCCTCCAAAGCAGCCATTTTCTCCAGGGGAAATGATCTCTATAGTCTAGGAGATCAGTTGCAATTCTGGGAGATCTCCAGGCCCCACTTGGAGGTTAACAACCCTCTAATCTGCAGCCTTTCTGATCTGGGACACACTTTTAAACCTTAAGCAACAGTAACCTGTGTAGCCCTACGGCCTGATAAATGATATGATGAATTAGGTTTTTCTTATGGCGATACTCTGTGATGTTACTCGGCAATTTTAATTTGACTCTGTGTGTATTCAGATTACTGTATTTTTATTTATATGCCAATAAAAGGCTTTGGATTGGATTGGCAACAGTAACGGCCTACAGAACTACAAGCATGTGAAGGGAGTAATGTGACATTACAGGCATGTGATAGCAAGAAGTTATGTCCCCAGTGGTGGTGGGGGTCCATGCCACAGGTATACTTGAGCCAAAAAAAGGGGGGGGAGCCAGTGTACAATGTAAGAACCAAAAAAAGAACACCACTAGGCAAAAACAACTTACAAGCAAATAAGCAAGTATATAATGATCAAATAAGCATAACAGCAAGTGTAATGTAAATCAAATAAGCATAGTAACAAGTATGATATAATGAAATGTAAATCAAATAAGCATAACAACAAGTATGATATAAATCAATAGGCCAAAGTGCAAAGATAATAGAAACAGTCAGAGTCTTCTCTAGCATAGAGGCAATATCAAAGTCCAAATTGGAATGCCAATCATCAAATTTTCTGAGCCATCAAAAGTTTCTGAGCCATCAAAAGCCGACGCGTAATCCGGATGCCTGAAGCCGCGTTTCGAATTGTTCTTATTCAAGTATGGCTGTAATGGGACTGAATACAAATTCAAAGCATATACAAATAAGAATGCATGCAAAATATAATTATACAACTTATTTGATTTACATTTCATTATATCATACTTGTTACTATGCTTATTTGATTTACATTACACTTGCTGTTATGCTTATTTGATCATTATATACTTGCTTATTTGCTTGTAAGTTGTTTTTGCCTAGTGGTGTTCTTTTTTTGGTTCTTACAGGTATACTTGAAGCATTGTAAGAATGCCTGATGGGGGACAGGCAGTCAGGCCATCCTGTTATAAGCAAGGAGCAAAGAGAGAAGGCAAGGGAAAGCCTTTCCAGGGAAGAGGGACTATGTGAACCTGCCTGCAGTGCAGTGAGAAGGAATCCTCTTCACCTTGCCTCACTATCCTACTGCTTCTTTCATCATGCAGATTTAGACAGACGGGAGATGGGGCACCTGTACTCTCTACCCCCACCCAAAAGCAAGAGGTCCTTGCCAAAAAAGCGGGAACAAATGGGGCTTGCAACACATCTGGTGAGCCCCTGTGATTCACTGCAGAGTCCTGACTCATGGGCTGAAGACTACTGAAAGATTGAGCACAGCCTGTAGCTCTGGGAGCAAGAAGGAAAATGGTAAACAGGGAAACTCAGATACTGGGTTTGCATAATCAGCTCATTCAGAACAGAGTGATTATTTACTTATTTAGAGAACTCTTGTGCTGCCTCTCCAGGAATCTGCCCAAGGCAGCTTACAAAATAAAAATAATACTTATTGATTTAGAATACTTTTAGGTTGTACTAACATTCACAAGACCAAATTACCTGGAAGCATTGAGTCAGAATTTGTCAGTAAGCAACTTCACCATGTAGCTTAAATGCTTTTCTTTTATTTCTTAATATACAGACAGCTGTAAAAGGAATCAACTATTTGACAATGCAACTGATGTATCTGTACTATGGTTTTGGATTCAACCAACTTTTCTGCTGGTAAAAAAAGGAGGAGGCGTCTGCCTTGAGCACCCAAAAAGCCAATACTGCATGGAGATGAGAACTGGGGAAGACTGAATACAAAAGCTGGCTGGATCCAACACCATAAATTCTCCATTCTAATGTACATTGTTATTGTACCTGCAAATACATCTTCTCAATTTAACTGCCAAATAAGATTTTCCAGTGCTAAAGGCTCAGGGCCAAATTCAGTCTCTTGAGGAGTCCTAGTTGCCCTTTCTGTTGGTAATGAGAGGCACGAGAAGCAAAGGAAGGGGTTGTGAAGTTTTCTTGCAGTCTTTGGAAGGTTTTAGAGGGAGTGGCTCATTATCCTTCATCCCATTGCACTCATTCCTGATTAGATGCTAAGGCGCTGACAGGGGTGTGTCAAATAGGGATGGGCATGAACCCCCAAAATGTGGTTCAGTTCAGTGTGGCTCCTGAGTCAAACCCAAACCACCCGAACTGAGCCAGTCTGACGAGTTTGGTTCCCCTTTTCTCCTGGATGTAGCAAGCTGCCACTGGGAAAAGGGGGGTGGGACTTCCCTTCTACCTTTATCCTGGCTGTGGTTTGTTGGGGCCAGGAGACAGGGGAGAATGCCTGGGAAGTGTTAAATGGCTGCCAGCTTCAAAGGGGGAAACAAAACTGAGGGATTTAACGGCTCACAGACATTTAAACCTAAGAACTGACCAGGTCCACCAGCCAGCTGTTAGGTTTAAGTAGCTGGCAGCCATTTAATCCATTGGTTTCACTTTCCCCTGCTTCAAAGGGGTGGGAGTGAAACTGAGGGGTTTAATGGCTTACGGACATTTAAACCTAACAGCTCAGTGGGTCTTCCAGTCAACTGTTAGGTTTAAATGGCTGCCAGCCAGCCATTTAAACCTAACAGCTGACTGGCAGACTTCACATGGCTCAGCTGTCAGGTTTAAATTGCTGGCCCCAAACAGCTGAACAGAACTGGCTACAAGTCCAGTAAATTTTAGGGGAAGGCACGTTCCCCAGACCAGTTCACAAACACCCAAGTTTGAGCCCAATTTTGGTTTGTGAACCCTTATGTCAAGCCCTGATGGTGGTAGAAATTCTGACACTTATTTCAGCAGACTCAGACATATCCTAATCATGCAAGATTCCATGAATTGGCGACTCACAAGTGGGTGCATTCCATTGCTGTTCTGATGTGAGCAGCCTGCTAACATGCCAATGGGGAGGGGTCCAAGTTGATCTTGGATCTCTGTGACCCTTTGTAGGAGGGTTGCAGCCAGGGGCGTGAGAGGTGCCTCTCCCAAGGTGGAATGCTGAGGGATTGAGGCACCTCTTTGCCCCGATAGGTCCTCGCGGCATGGAGCCAGCAATGGCACCTAGAGGAACACACCAGGCCGAGCGTGTAAGAGATCCGCCAGGACCGATCTTCCCTACTGCTTAAACAAACGCAAGTAAGAATGGGAGTAAACTTAGCATTTAGCGAGCTGCCATCTGAATGTTGGGAGTAAAGCTGCCCAAAAGCCCCAAATAAGTGGAAAGGGGGGGGAATCCCCACATCCAAAGAACTGAGTTAAAAGCGGAAGGCGAGGGCGGCTTGAAAAGAGTGGATGCTGATGGAGTGTGGTGCAGATTAGCTAGAAAGTGATATTTTCAGACTTTGGAGACTTTTCAAAACTTCTTACTAACTATAAACAATGATGCAGTGCTCAGAGAAAATGGCAGTGAACGCAAAACTTACAGGAGCAGGCAGCACATTGTCTCTGGCATGGGAAATCGGGCGTCAGAAATGATGAATGTAGTGGGGTCGGAAGACCAACTATGAACGTGAGTCAACTGAGATAAGATTTTTAAAACAAAAGATGCTCCCTACCCGACGCGGCGGAACGGCAGAAGCGAGTGGGGGAGGGACGCCTCCCATGCGTAAATCACTGAGTGAAAGGCAGGGGGGAGCAGAAGAATAAACGTGTGATTGCTCAGAAGTACTCACCCAATCGAGCTATACAGTTAAGCACATATTCAGAGGCTTTAAAAAGTTTTTGTGAAAGTAAAAAAAAACAGGGAAAAGATGGCGGGGAAGAAGGAAAGAGACAAAGAGAAACTTTTAAAAATGAAACCAAAGTCCCCGAGACCGGAAACGACCAGTGAGACGACCAAGGCGATGGCTGAGGTCATGCGCCCTCTACTGGAACAGCTCAATGTCTTTAAAGAGCAGATGTCGGTGGTAACAGCGAATATAACAGCGCAGCAAAAGCAGCATGCAGTTGTAACAACAATCATCACTGCTCAACAAATGCAAATAACGGACTTGATCCAAGTAATGAAGCAGGATGCGGAGAAAGTAAAGGAAATGGCTGGGACAACGCAGAAAGTGAGGAAGAAAGTGCAAAAATTGGAAAAGAAAACTGTTTCTTTGAAAGATCAGATGCTGCAAGTGCAAATGGATACGGCGGGAAATTGTAGTAAGATTCTCGAAGAGGCACATCAGGGATGCTATCCTGAAAGCAGTGGCTGTGACACCCCTGAAGGTGGGGGAGAATGCGGTCAGAACGCTAAAGGATATTCCATTTGAAGTAAGGCAACGGAGAAAGAAATACAAAGAACTTGTGCTCTTCCTCCAAACAAATTCAATTGGATACAAATGGCTATTTCCAGAAGGAGTAGCATTTAAGATCAAAGAGAAGAAGGTTAAGATAGACTCTGTTCTTAAGCTCAAGAATTTCTAAAGGAGCAGCTGGGAAGGTCAGAGGAAGAGAAAAAAGAAGACAGCAGGTCCAGCGACAAGCTGGAAACTGGTTCATCTGGCGACGACTCTTTGTCTGAGCAGGGGTCAGCAGCCCCGAAAAGTCCCTACAAACTGCGGAAAAGAGAGAAGAAGAAGTAAAGGCTGAAGGACTCTGAATTGTGCCTTTGAGAACTTTGGTTTCCTGGGATGATGGGGGGCACTTTTATTGGGCAATTAAATGTAAATGGGGAGGGTTAAAAGTTCTAAAAGATTGACACAGTTCATAAGAAGTACAAAGATGATAAGTTTAGATGCTAAAAAAAAAGCTAGTTAGAGGATCTCCTCTCTTGGGTTTTTAGTCAGTAGTGGGTTCTTTACTTTCTCCCTTATATGTAGTTTTCCCCTCCCCCTTTTCTGTTGTAGTTTTTTTGTAGTGTTAAAAAAACAATAAAAAAAATCCCCTCCGGGGGCTCAAAAAAAAGAAAAGAAAAGAAACTTCAGCAAAAACAGGGAAGATAACCAAGATGCTGAAGAAAGTTGATCTTAAGTCCAAGGAGTTTGGACAAAGATTGGAGGTGGTGGGAAAGGATAAAATCTCTGAGAATCATCAACTGTTACTTCTCCAAATGGAAAAATCAGCATATGTCCTGAGATTTCAGAACATTCTGGAGCAGAAAGGAGAGGACTTGAAGGAGATTTTAAGTAAAGAACTGGCCCCCATGGTAGGCTTAACAGTGGAAGTGTTACAAAGTGACATGGATATGATATATCGTACATATCCAGAATATATAAAGAAAAATAAGCTTCCCGGGGAAATATTTGTCAAATTCTCAAAAAGGTCAACAAGAGACTTGATTCTGAAAGTGACAAGTGGAAATGTTTTGAAAATCCAAGGAGAACAAGTCAAAACCTTAAAAGACATTCCATTTGACATCAGAAAAAGAAGACAATACAGAGACTTGGCATTCTTTTTGCAAAAGCATAACACCCCTTACAGATGGTTTACACCGGAAGTCGTTATTTTCAACTTCAACAGGAACAAAAGAACATAAGAACATAAGAGACGCCAATGTTGGATCAGGCCAAAGGCCCATCCAGTCCAACACTCTGTCACACAGTGGCCAAAAATATTGATTAATTCAAAATATGTATTAATGATCTCTTGTTATTCGTAGTTTTAGGTTGTTCCCTTCCCCCGACCCCATAGAGGTTTATTTTAGAAAATGCAATAAAAAATCTTTCTTTAAAAAAAGAATTACACAAGGGTTAGTACTTTCTAAGGGGACTGGGCAGGTAAGCGCCTGGTGGGAAAACAGAGTGGAGCCTGGACTCCATCGCAATCCCCCTTTTCTCTGCACGCAGACACCATTTGCGGCTCGGCTTCAAGCAGCCTGCCAGCAACTCCACTCTGCAACTGTAGCTCTTTTTTTTTAATTGGGGCATCAATTTCCTTGCTGAAGACTGCAGGGTCGGGACTGGGCAGCGTGCCGCGTTCCTTCCATTGATGGATTTAAATGGGGGGGGGGGTTCTCCTTCTCCTTTCTTCCTGTTTCTTTGCCCCCCCCCCCCAAATCTGGACACAGAAGATCAACAGAGAGAATCTGCACATAGACCTCTTATCAACATGTCAGACACAACTTGCTTTATGATCCCGGGAAGGCATAAAAAAAGAGAGAGAGTGGCGGAGTGACGGCGGGGGCGATCCAGGCACCTTTGGCCGATCTAGTGCAGAGATAATACAAGCTCCTCTGTTGTGTGTGTGTTTCCAAGCCCAGAATCTTGGTTAATGAACTGTCTTTTTTCCAGCAGGCAAGATTTTAACTCCACCCAATCCCTCTCAACCCAATGAAATGAAATATTTTTTGGGGTGGAGGGGAGAGATAACAAGGAAATTTCAAAGCTCGACCATTGGGGGGAATAGAGCCTTCTCCCCACCACCATCACCCGCCAGCAACTTTCCGCGCCGCCTCCTGCTGCTGATCTGCAGACAATGGGACCAGCCTCGGCCCCACGCAGCTGATAAACTGGGCGCACTCCCTGGTGCTGGGGGCTCCCTCTCTTCCTCCTAACACCACAGCTATATATGAGCTTGAATGTAAACATTGCTCATGCGCTCAACAGAGGAAGCTGGGGGGGGGGACCTCATAGCACGAAGGATGGTCAGACGACCTAATCATAATCATTGCGTGAGAGATGGCTGTCCAGATTGGGGAAATCGAAGATTTAAAGCACAAGTACCCAGAAAGTACTTGATTTTCCTGGTGCAGGAAAACGCGGTAGAGAACCAGGAGTATTGCGGGAGTGAGCCCGCTTCGGTGCGGGAGGCAGATTGACTCGTCTGATCAACAAATTTAAATGCGAGATGGAACAGCAGTGAAACCCAATCAAAACGACTGTGTGACCGCAGCCTGTGTCTCTTTTACTAGAACATCAGCTAGGCAGGAGTGTTCCAGTGGAATAGTTATGTGGTTCTCTGCTGACATTTGTAAAACGTTATGCTATAGTTACTGAGCCTTTTCATGAAGTTAGTGTGGGCGAGATTCATTATCTGGGCCCCTACTCCTTCATCCCCTCAACTGCATTGTTTAGTGAAAACAAAATGTCTTAAGAAAGAAGAAGTGATGCATGCTCCCAAAGCACTAGGAAGTTCTACTGTTTGCATGCACATGTCTTATGCATTAGACTGTACATCAGCCATGCAAATAACTCTTGAGGTCAATGGAACTCCAATAATTTAATATATTAATCTAGTATTATGCAAAAATCAGGCATGTTAATTGACATGGACATAAAGTAGAAAAAACCAGTGATCAATTTAGATCTTTAATACACCACTCCAATTTAACAAGCTCTGTGTAGCTAAAACCTGTACACTTTCCGTAGATATAAGACTCAGCAGTCATGTTGCAGACTTCTGGATCTGAAATCCCAGATTACTCAAACTGCCACTCATTATTAGGTAGCTTTTTTCTCCCAGCCTAATCTACCTTTAAGGAGTTTTTCAGAGGTGTGTGTGTGGGGGGGACACTTTGTGTTACTGAAGTTACAGTAAGGCAGTTTACAAAAATAGCCATAAGGAAATTTATAAAATAGCATTAAAAGGTTAAAAATGGTGTACTAGTCTTACCACAACATTGGGGTGTGTCTTTTTATTTTTAGCTGTAACTTTTTATTTTCATTTCCATGTGGGCAATATTTTCAGGGACTGATTTTCTCTTCACTCACGGGATTCTGAATGTCAAATTTCAATCAAATAGAGAAAGAGTCTATGTTTTATACCTCTGTTTGGCAACCCAAGGAAACAGGCTGTGTGGCAGACTGGGCCAAATAATATACTAAAATGTTGTCAGGCTTAGTAGGAACATGGTTCCATTCACTTTCCTGGATGTGCAGAGGATGCCACTGGCCGAGCTCTAAGACACTTTCTGTTAGGGTCCAACTGGAAAAGAGACTGGAGACCCATCAACAGATCTCCAGGTAACTCCAATTTTCTTTGACAGGAGAATGTGGGCAGGATTTGGCTCAGGGCTGCAGTACTAGGATAGCTGTGGGGTAACTGTTCGCCATGCACTTTTTAAGAGTAATATCAGCCCTCTGGGTATTAGACCCAGCAGAGAAAAACAGACAAGCTGCCTCTTAGTGGTTAGTAGATTATGAGTAGCTCCTGATCCTTTCAACCAACTTGTTCCTGTGTTTACTGAATTTAGTACTGGGTGCTTTCATTTCAAGGGGGAATCCAATGCACAGGGACTTTTTAATCCTTTCCCAAAGGAGTGATTTGGTTTTTGCAAACAAGGCATGGGGGGGGGGGCAACAAACTGTTTACAGTGTTTTCCCCTCTGTTGTGTTGAGGATTCACTGCTTTGTAACAGACATTCTAAAAAACATTTTCCCTTGTAGTTCAAAGTGTAATTGCTGGTAATAATCTTTTCTGTCCAAAGTGCCACAATAAGAAATAATCCAAATGGAACTAGGGAATGAAAAGACAACATTTGGTTTCTGTACAGTCTTAAAAATGCCCACTGCAGCTCATTCTAAATTAGAAATATAAAAATATATGTAAATAAGTATAAAAACAACCTCTCTAGCCTATAGTGTGTAAGCAGCTTCCTGAATTACCATTTTAACACTGTAATATGTTGCAGGCTAAACTGCCAAACCTCTACTAGAATAATCCCCCCTGCACTTTTTTGTTTAATACCAAGCATATGGAAGGATTCTGTTTTGTGATTTTTACTTGGTCCTAATAAGCTTATTATGCTTTTGTCCCTATAAAAATCATATTTTCTTGAAAGAAATACTAAGTTTTCCTTCTCATTATTCACCAAGCTCTAGTCTAAACATTTGTATCGGGATTTTTTTTTTCTGGAGTGGGAGAGCTGTTGTTGAAGCATATTTACATTTTGGAGTAGCCTTAACATAAATGTGGATCACATTGTTTGTTTGTATTTAATGAAAAGTTCCTAGGGTTCTTTTTTATCTAGGGGAAGGCCAGACGTTAATGAAAGAACTGGTCCTTATATCAGTAAAGCGATCCTGCCGAAACTGGAATATCCTTGGCCCATTGGCACCTCCCTACCTTTCAGCAATAGAGATGGGAGTCTAGGAGCTATCTGCAAATGAGGGAAGCTGTTTTGTTTTTATTCGCCAAATCAGTAGCCTTGTTTTCAGAACAAAATGTCATTGATGGGAATAACAGCTCCTTATGGTGAGAACTGAACCAGTTCACCATGTAACAGGCTGTGATAAATGTCGCCTTTGTGGTTTGACCACACCAAAACAACCTGGAATTTCGAAGCAATTAAAATGCTAGTGTTGAAGATCATGGTAGAAAAAAAAGACATCAAATGAAGATAACTGAATTGCAGCTGGGGCAGGTCAGGTTCACAGTGCAGAACCTGGACCACAGTTCCATGTGAATCTAAATAGGGGTGGATTAATGACTGATAACATGAAGCTCAAAGGACATCATCTTCCCCTCTGGAATTCTGATCTCATTGACATTCCATAGTTTGTCTTCTCAAACATTCCAAGAAACTTGACAATTCATAGAACTGCTTCATGTCACTATCTTGCAGAAGCAACTCATGGGGGTGATTTTAAATTGATTGTTGTGTGACTAGGATTACGGCCTGTGAATGACCAGGCAATACACATAATGGTTCAACAGTGTACCCTAGACCTCAAATTCAATTTATGTGTATGTTACTTAAAAGAAAAGCAGGACCATAGCCTTAGAAATTATTTGCAGCAAAATGCAAGATGGATAGCATCTGAGGTTATACAGCAATGCTGTGGTTATATACTGTTTGAGAAACACTAATCCAAAGCTCTTTAGGCTTTCTGCTCCCAGATCAAGCACCAGTTCTAAGTCCTCCACCATCTTGTCCCCCCTCCCTTACCACTTTTGTCTCATCATAGCCCAACATACCATTACCATTAATGACCTTCGCTCCTCCAGCTCCACTACCTGGAGTCATTTAAAGGCCTCTAATGTCTGCTTTTTCTCAGTTGCTGCTCTTTAAGCCTGGGTACAACACAGAACACGTGCAGGATTCACTTCCCTCAAATCTCTGTTCAAAATTCACACCTTCCACAAACAACAGGACTTCCCTATCAAAACTGAGCCTAAGCACCTGGCTGTTAATCCTGTCTCCAGCTTCTTCCTCTTCCTTTGTTGCCTTCTTTATACACAGTTTTACATTGTAAGCTCCTTGTGGGCAGCGACCTTTTAAATATTTTTATCATGTACATTGAACAGCATTGTCAGCATCACAAGTCTTTAAATCTTAACCAACATAAATAACTTAAATAATGTAAATAAAATTTTAAGAAGAAACATGTCCAGGACTAGAATTCAAGAGCTTCCACGATATGTCTTCAGTTCCTTCCTGAAATATTTTGAAACGTTTGCTCTTTTTGTGCAAAGAATATCCCAAAGAAATAGCTTCCTACATACAAAGCAAGAATCAATTGGAAGCCAAAAAGCATGGTGTCATGGTTAGACTGTTGGACGAGGATCTGGGAGACCCAGGTTCAGGTCCCTCCTGTGCCATGGAAGCTTGCTGGGCGATCTTCAGACAGTCACAAGGATAAAACGAAGGAGAGGAGAACAAGCAAACAAAGGGTTAGACAGGCAGGATAAACGCCCCTATAAATACATTAAATTCTGACTTAAATTTCTTTAGGAAGCTCATATTAACATTATATATGGGAGACTCCTTTTTTAGTTAGGTTCATACCTGTAATGTTAACACAAACAAAGGTGCTGACAGGAGCCACAGTTTAAGCTGCTCCAAATTTGAATTTGACTTACGATTTTCATCAGGGAAAAAGACTAAACAGTTTAAACGGATTAAATTTTCTTAAAGTGGCAGCTAAACATAGTGAAAGCCAGTTGCTGGGTTTGGAGGGGGGTGAGAGACAGTGAGAGAAAAAAGAAAATTGAATATGTGGACATTACTGACTGACTCGGCTGTGTGATGAATTCCTTTCTCATGAAACAAAGAGTTAAAACAATTTCCGTTCCTTACAGGCTTCCACAAAGTAGTTTCAGTTTTCTAATTGTTCAAGGAAGCTGAATTTTTCTATGGCGTGCCCCGATTAAAAAACCTGTGAATCAGGAATGAATGCCAGTTCAGGTTTTAAGATGGAAGGCAAGGAGGTTTCAGAGGGAAGAGGCAAAAGTTGCATAAAGAGTAACACTGATCAAATTCAGACTGCAAAAAATAGTGTATTTTATTTGTTTGCATATGACATTTATATGCTATCTGTCAATACATGGCTCCCAAGGCAGCTTGCTATAAAATCAACAAATAAAAAATAATTTGAAGGCTCATAAAATCAGCAATAAAACTATACAATATGCCAATAAATACAGTAGCAGGCAAAAATAAGAACAACAAAAATGATCAGAAAATGAGGAAAGATAGAATAATATCAAATGCATAAAATAATAAAAATTAAATTAAAAATTAAATTAAAAAATTAAAAGAAAAAAAGAAAATGAGGAAATAAAAGTGCAAGCAAGCAAACAATAAGCATAATTTACATTCTACCAAATGCCCTGGAAAATAAAATCCTGTGGTTCATGGAACACAACTGTGAAGGACCCAGGTGAACTGACATGGAAAGACTTCCATAGATGGGGTGCCATCACTGAGAAAACCCTGCCCCCCTCTAGTGCTCACCTTACTTTGTAAGGTGGGAGTACACACCGCATACTATCTGAGGGAAATGTTAGTGATTGGACCCATTCAGATTGGAGCAGACAGTCCTACAGACCATTTGCATCTAGACCATTTTAAAGCTTTATACATAAGAATATTATCTGATGTCTTTCCACTTTTGTAATAGTTACTGTATTACACCTTAGAATAAACAAAAGTATAGAATCTCATGAAAAATAATCCCATGTGGTTTTAAACAAAGGGCGATTTCTCACTAGAGCTGCCTCGCAGCACAGTGCCGTTTGCCCCAACACAAACATGTCAATTTCACACCCGAGGCTGCGGGGCTGCATTTGACTCGGGGCTTCGCCCGATTTCCTCCGCAGTTTCATGATCCTCAAAAACTAGGATCATGAAACTGCGGAGGAAATTAGGCGAAGCCCTGAGTCAAAATACAGCCCCGGAGCTTCGGGTGTGAAATTGACATGTTTGTGTCGAGGCAAACGGCGCTGTGCTGTGAGGCAGTTCTAGTGAGAAATCGCCCGACATACCATTATGTCTTCCTTAACAGCAGCATCAGTACAAATGTTCAATGTTTTCTATTTACCATCTTAATTATCTTCAGTTTTGCACTTTGATTTCTCTTGCTAGTTTCAGCAGTATCCTAGAACCGATCAATGATTTTGATATTCAACAACAAATTTAAGCTTGTTCATAACCTTATATACCTAAAAAGCTGCAATCAAACCACTAGAGCTATTCATGTCAGAATCCCCTCCCCCTGAATTAATTCCAAGGGAAATTAGAAGGTGAATTTTCTAAAACTGCTATCATGCACATGTATTTGGGATTCAGGGTGGAAGTACACATTGCACTTCTGTGCATGAATCTGGCACTGAAAACGGCAGCCCGGAGTCAATCCCCTGTATGCTGTCTTTTAACATCAACCTTATTAAATTACAATTTGCATTGTGTTGCCTTTACTACATATAGTTGACTGCTACTAGACACTATAGGAGCTGTGGTGGCTCAAGTGGTTAAGACGCTGAACTGCAGGCTGTGGAAGGTCGGTAGTTCAACAGTTCGAGACCCGAGTGTGCCGCATGACGGAGTGAGCTCCCGTCTCTAGTTCCAGCTCCTGCCAACCTAGCAGTTGGAAAGCAAAAAATTGCAAGTAGATAAATAGGTACCACTTCAGTGGGAAGGTAACAGCGTTCTGTGCGCCTTGGTGTTTAGTCATGCTGGCCACATGACCACGGAAATGTCTTCGGACAGCGCTGGCTCTTCGGCTTTGAAACGGAGATGAGCACCGCAGCCCTAGAGTCGGATTCGACTGGCTTTCGAGCAAGGGAACCTTTACCGTTTACTAGACACTGTACATAGTTATGAAATAAATCCATGGGGTAAATTGTACTAGACTGTACAATGATGGGTAGGTTAGAGAGGCTCTTCCATGTCCTTAAGGAGAGCCAGTTTGGTGTAGTGGTTAAGTGTGCGGACTCTTACCTGGGAGAACCGGGTTTGATTCCCCACTCCTCTACTTGCACCTGCTGATGTGACCTTGGGGCAGTCACAAGCTCTGGCACAGCTGTTCCTGAAAGAGCAGTTTGCGTCAGAATTCACAGGTTGTTGTGGGGAGGGAAAAGGAAAGGAGTTTGTAAGCCGCTCTGAGACTCCAAGTGAAGGGCGGGGTATAAATCCAATCTCTTCTTCTTCTTTTTCTAAGTCCTTTTGAGCCAAGCAGAAACTCTGAGAAAATTTGTTGTTGGCTTGGACTGCAGTACAGTCTTATTTCTTTCTCCTAAACCTGACTGATATTCTGGCATTCAAAACTCCTTAAAAGAACTTCACATTTTACAAAACCAAGTGACATAATCCAGCAGAGGTTTTGGAATCTGTGCAAGAAGCCAGGCTGAAAGAACCTTTTGCTTGCTCTGTGTTCCCTGAGACATCCCAATGGTGGAACAAACTCTGCAGTGCTGACCTGCCAAAGAAAACAGCAGATGTTGGACAATGCAGCAGATTTCTCAGCCCACAGAGAAAATGTGCTCTAGAACTGGTTGAGGAAAGGGAAGCTGAATAGGCAGTTTGGCTCAGAAGTACCATTCAGATGGCTTTTCTGCTCCAGTCTTTTTATATGCTGACTGCACAGTAAATGCTGCATTCCCATTCAAGTTGAAGGTGAGAATGAATGAACATAAGAACTGTTTTGCTAGAATAGATCACGGGCCACAGTGCACAAGGCAATAGGATGACTATCCTCTGTTGTCTGCCCTCAACATGCAGTTAGGGGAGAGATACTGCCTCTAAATATGGAAGTTCTATGTTTAGCTATCACAATTCTTTTTCTTTTAATCCAAAAGAGAGCAGAAATCCTAGCTGCCACAGAGAACCTGCTAATAATAGCATCCCCGTGGAGAATTCTCTGCCCTCACCCCCACTGTACTCTCAGCAGCTGTTGTGTTAGGAACACCCCCACACCCCCAGATGGTTTCCAGGGATGTAGATTTGGAAGGAAGATTCATCACAATGTTACAGATGCCTTCCAAAGGATAAATGCTGCTAAATTTTGAAAATGCTGGTTTGTTGTCTGGGGAGAGGGTAGCATCCGTTGTGGTAAGGAGCAATGTTTAATTCTGCCTTCATATACTTGCCACATCCGGAGCCCACATGTCATTGAATAGTGGTGCCAGGGGGCATCATCAGGCCTCTGTGCCTGGTTTACACAGACTTACTGAAATCCCATCATTCCTTGTGACTGCATTACCCTAAAGCTATGCTTGAAGAGGGTTTCAACACTATGAAAACATAAAGACACAAGTAAACTATTAAAACCAATAGCTATTGATAAAATTAATGAAAACAATAAAACAGGATATTAAAATAGATCCAGTGTGGTAGAGCAGTTGGAATAGCAGACTAGGACATGGAAGACAGGGTTAAAATTCAGCTTGGAGGTTCATGTGGTGACTTCGGAGGGATCACTTTCTCAGCCTAACCTACCTCACAAGGTTGTTATGAGTTTAAATGGGGGGGGGGGGAAGAGTCATGTACCTTGCCCCACACTCCTTGGATGAAGGGCCAGATAAAAATAATGATAGATAAAAACAGCAGCATGAACAACACAGTAAAACAGTGTCCCTGTATATGATGACCTTAACAAGGGCAACCTGAAAGACTGCTTCAGCAAACAGGAAGGAATTCCGATTGGTTCATAAAAACTGAACAGTTAGCTGCCAGGCAAATCACCATGGGGAGAACACTGTACAACCGAGATGCCATCACAGGGAGACCCTGTCTCTGGTAACTGCCCGTTTCACTTCAGAAAGCTAGGTATATACAGAAGCAGACTTTAGATGCTACTCTTATGTTGCAGGCAGGCTGTTATGAAAGAATGCTTAGGTTCTTATTGGTCTTTGAATTCTGTGGAAAAGCAGTTAAGATATTGGGGTCACTGCGAGCCTGATTTATGAGGGCACAACAGTTGGCAAGTGCTTGAGAATCTTCTGCCCTCTTCAGGCCAGACTACAAATTGTTTCAAGACCTACGAAGTTCTACTCCTGCTTACCTACACTGAAATGAGACAGTGCCTATGTTCTCATGAGTATTATGTTTTGGTTATGAAAAGCAAAATCCCAAACTCATACCATAACCCTCTTCCCTTTTGTACCTACTGTGAGAGATGAGGTCCAGAGAGGAAAGTACCTCCCAGTGCTGGGCTCAGACAACAGAGACTGCCTCCTCTCAGCACTGTGACAAAATAATGATCACAAGAGCTTTAAGTTGCTGTGGGCTGCAGTTTATCATCCTGCCACCTGCTAATTTCCAAAATGGATTCAGGATCTTCACAAAGCAAAGAAACCGATTAGACCTAACCGTCTCTTTTATGTAGTAGACAGAAGCCACCCCCGGTGATTCTTGAGGCCATTTGAACTGCATTCATATTCAACTGTCTCATGGTCATTCTCTCATTCTCTTTCTAGACTTCAAGAATGCACACTAATCAGTTCCAGGCCTGCCACAGTTATTTTGAAATCTCGCATAGCCCCACCTTGAAAAGGAGCTTTACAGTTAAAAAGGCACTTTCCCACTTGGTGAAAAGTTTCCAAAAGTATTGTATTTAGTAATCTTGGAGGCAGCTACATGCTCTAAAATTTTCAAAGGATGGTCTGGAATGATGCAAGCAGGAATTATGCTTATGATGTTAAGGATCTTACTTGATAATCTTCAGCTCCAAAATGTTCTTGGTCTTATAATTCACAAGTGTTTAGGGGCCAGAAGTATCTTACCTCACAGATCTTTAAGAGTAGTCCACCATCTGATGAAAACTTTCCTTTTGGTGCCTCACCACACTGGGCACTTCTGACTTCCAGAAAGGATCCTAACAATGGCATGATGAAAAGTCCGCAATATGTCTAGTGAGAACCTAGGAGATTCCCTGTGTGATCATTATCCAGGTCTCCTGGTGATGCAGTAGAGGCTCTGAATCACTGCCTGGCTGCTGTGGTTAACTGGCTAAAAGTGAACAACTTGAAACTAGACCCTGAAAACACAGCAGTAATGCTGATTGGGAAGGTGGTGGTCTTGAAGGACATTATTCTCCCCACTTTTAATGGTGTTCAACTGACCCTTGCTGATTCAGTTGAAAGACTTGGCCTTATACTGGATCCAGCTTTATTACTGGAGAAGCAAGGTAATGCAGCTGCAAAAAAGGCTTTTTACCAACTCAGCCTAGCCTGTAAGATGGCCCCTTACCTTGATATGGCTGACCTGGCCACCAGGATCCATGCCACAGCAAGACAATACTACTGTAATGTACATTGGTCTCCCCTCCAAATCAATTCAGAAAATCCAACTGATCCAGAATGCCAAAGCTTGGCTATTGGGAGCTAGATGGAGCATGTATATGACTCCCATTCTGCAGACTCTTCATTGGCTGCCCATTTGTTAAAAGGCTCAATTTAAGGTACTGGTTATCACATACAAAGCCCTTCATAGCCTTGCTCCCTTTAATCTGCAGGACCACCTCTCCCCCTATGCTTTGCCATGACAGCTTCAGTCATGTCAGCAGGGGCTTTTGAGTGCCAGCCTGCAAATGGGCAAAATCAACAACTGTCCAAACATGTGCTCTCTCTGTTGTGGCCCCCACCTTATGAAATGGCCTGCCTGTGGAGGTCAGGAAGGCTCTCAGTCTCCTGGCCTTCCACAAACTATGCAAATCTGAATGATTCAAGAGGGCTTTTCTGCACAGGTAACAGGGTTGCCTCCTGCCAACCTAGCAGTTCGAAAGCAAGAAATTGCAAGTAGATAAATAGGGACCACTTCGGTGGGAAGGTAACAGTGTTCCGTGTGCCTTGGTGTTTAGTCATGCCGGCCACATGACCACGGAAACGTCTTCGGACAGCGCTGGCTCTTCGGCTTTGAAACGGAGATGAGCACCGCAACCCTAGAGTCGGATTCGACTGGCTTTCGAGCAAGGGAACCTTTACCTTTAACAGGGTTGCACCGTACAAAATGATTGACAAACTTGCTTGGATAAATGATTAGGAACTGTGGTCTATACGGCTGTGTATAGCGTATTGTAAGTAGGATCCTGTTATGGAATTTTGTACCACTTAATGTGTCATGTTTATTTATTTATTTATTTTTAAATACTTATGTTATAATTCAGTTCTTTCTGTTGGTTCCAGACTTCTAAAATCCTAATGCACTTGTTATTGACTGTCCCATTTTTTCGATTATACTGACTCATTATGTGTAATCCACTGAGTCCCTGTGAGAAAGGAGGACTATAAATAATGTAAATAAATAAATATTTGCTTCTTTTATATCCTGCCAAAGCCGCTAACGTAATTCTTATCTCCTCTGTTTTATCCTCTGCTGTAGTGATTCCTTTTTTTGAATCACTGTTCTACACTAGTCTGTATGCTGCAGTGTTACACTGCTCTCACAATTTCCATCAGGTCTATGGTGCAGTAGGAGAGCTGGTCATTTGAAACGTAGTGTTGGAGGAGAGTTTTACAGATACCGTGGACCATCAAAAAGACAAATAAGTGGGTTCTTGATCAAATCAAGCCTGAACTCTCCCTAGAAGCTAAATTGACTAAACTCAGGTGATTGTACTTTGGTCAGATTATGAGAAGACAAGAGTCACTGGGAAAGACAATAATGCTAGGAAAAGTTGAAGGCATCGGGAAAAGAGGAAGACCCAACATGAGATAGGTCTATAAAGGAAGCCATGAGCTTCAGCTTCAAGACTCAAGCAAGGCTGTTAAAGATAGGATGTTCTGGAGGTCATTAATTCATAAGGTCACCAAAAGTCAGAAGCAACTTGAAAGCACTGAGCACACAAACACACACAGGAGAGCTTTGCTCTTGCAACATTTCCTTTGCAATAGTTCTGGGGTTTGGGAAATCATACTTTAGTTTGGGAAATCTGTTTTGGAAGTTTTAGTTCCACTCATCCATCATATTTTTTATCATAATGAGGAGTAGAAGAAGAAGAAGAAGAAGAATGGATTTATACCCTGCCCTTCACTATCCGAAGGAGTCGTATGATCTCCTTCCCCTTCCCCTCCCTGTGAGGTAGGTAGGGCTGAGAGAGCTCTTTCAAGAACTGCTCTTGAGATAACAGCTCTGAAATAACTTGTAACTGACCCTAGGTCATAACAGGAGCTGCATGTGGAGGAGTGGGGAATCAAACCTGGTTCTCCCAGTTTAGAGTCTGCACTCCTAACCACTACACCAAACTGGTTCTGGTGGTAGAAAATACCCTCAGAAACCATTGGCTTTGAATACATGGAAACTTATCTTGTTTCTGGCCCTTAAGTTCCAAGTATATCTTTGGATAGATCCACTATCCAAGATTTATTCCAGTACTCAGAAGGGTCAGGATGTGCATGGGAAAGAAGACCAGGAGAATCCATTTAGGCAATACTCTGTGCCAATAAGAGCTTTCTCCCCCCCCCCTTTTAAAAGTAGAGTGTAACCAGAGTTTGCCTTGCACTGTTGCTTAGGTATGTTTCAGGTGCTGAAACATAATACCTGGGCACGTTTTGCTTTTATATCTTGTAATGTATCCAGTCCAGACCGTGTGGCCGGCTTGGGCTCCTTGTGGTCAGACCCAAACGTCGAGCTTCGCTCCAAGAGACAATGGACTATGCGGATCCTAGCCCGCTCCAATCAGGGGGCTAGGTTCCCGGCCAAGAGCCTATGGGACTCTCGGCCACTGTGTTTTGGGTGGTGGTTTCTCGGGGGATATAAGCCGGCCTGCGAGCCGGCCCGGGTTGTCTTGTTCCTGATCGAGTAAAGTACTCTTTGCTGAAATCACTCTCCATCTGCGTACTTTTCATATCTGCAGCGCATTGTGTCTTTTCATGAGTATTTGCAAGCACTTTCACATTCTATTGCAAAGGTTTAAACAGGAAAATCTTCTGTTTGATCATGCACACAAAGTAGTGATGGAGGTAGGTCTAATACAGTGTTAGTGCATACCCTCATCATAACACTTTTCAAAGGAAGCCTTCAATATGACAGTAAGCAGGCAAATGCCATTTCTATGAGGTCTTGCAGCATGCTGCACTCAATACATTTGGAAACCTTAACTTCAAAATATCCACAGCTTAGAAAACACATGCTTGCATTTAGATATCATGCGTTAGCACATGACACAACTAATTATCCAAAATACAAAGATTTTTCAGTATTCCAAAATGTAATATATGGTAGCAAAATTATTAGATTGAATAACCTAGTAAGACAGTGGTCTGATAACCAAAACTAATGAAAATGGTGTTATATGACTAAAATTGCCCTCAGACAGGCATCCGAGATTCTTTCAACAACAACACTGTGTAGAACAAATGCTGAAAAGTGCACAGCCATCTGCCCATGGGATCTCAGTTACCACAAGCTTTTATTTTACAAGCATTCACTTAACCACTGCACAACAAAAAATGTAACACTCCGCAACTGCTACTCTCATATTTCATAACAGTGTGTGGAGAGCTTCTCTTGTGTTGTTTTTCTGGATTACATGCCATGTCAACATTTGGGAGGATATGTATTACATTGTATTGCAGGCATGAAGGAAATTGTTACTTTTATGTATATGGGATTTAGAAACAACCTTTTTGCAACAGATCCCAGATTCACACTCTGGATGATGACGATGGGTCTGTGTCAGGAAATATACAATTACTTCCTGGCTGGCCAGAGATTGTTCGCATTTTGTTTGTTGGTATTCACCATTTTGTTTGTTGGTATTCACTCTTCTTTCTGAAGAGAGGAAAATAATTTTTACAACCTGTGTCTGCAGGCATTATTAAAGCAATTGGATAGGCTAGTTTCTTCAGCACTTCCTTGCAAATAATGCCATTTATTGCAATGAAATCATGTGAAGGATTAAGGCATGATCTGAGTGTTAATTCAGTTCCTTATCCACACATAAAAGGGACAGTCTGCATTTTTTGTGTTTTTTTGGAAAATATTATTTATAACCATGTTAATCCAAAGCCGGTAAAGAGTGCAGTGCCACATTAAAGAATAACAAAGGTACAGTGCAATTCAAAATAGAGGTACACCCTTCTAAGCCCATCCTTTTCTTTTTTTCCCATTAACTTCTTTATTTTTAAAGACAATACATAAATACACAACTAACATAAAAGAGGGGAAATTATTCTTACAATTCCTTGTTTAACAAACCCATGCCTAATTCATCATACGTTTATATATTTCACCTTGTATCATTATGTAGATCTCTTGCAAATATATCAAAATTGTACTTTGTACTTTTCAAAGGATGTATTTGTTTATTTATTTATCTAAAACCTTTTTGTGTTTCCTTTCCACCCAGTTTAGGGTTGGGCAGGAAGGCCAGTGAGGGAACACACAACAAAACAGAAAGTGGCACCCACTGGCAAAAAAGATGATACAGGAGACAGATGAACTTCCCACAGAAGGGAATTCCATAATTTTGGTGCCACAACAGAGAAGGCCCTTTCTCAGATTGCCAGTCACTTAGCCTCAAATGGCAGGAGTCTCTGAAGTAGGACTCCTGGTAGATGGCCTTAGTGGTCAGGCAGGTTCATATGGGAGTAGGCAGTCCTTAATGTATGCTGATTCCCAAAGCATATAGTGCTTTGAAGGTCAATAGTAGCACCCTGAATTGGGCCTGGAAGCAAACTGGGAGCCAGTGTGGGTGGGAAAAGACTGGAGTTAATGAAGAGGGGTGTAACTCTGTTTAGGATTGCACTGATATTGTCATGACCTTTTATTGACAAAGTCCTAATTCATCACACGAAAAAGTTAATCCAGTTACAAGTAACTATTCCAAATGTTTACCTGTTGACAAGAGATATGCCTCTGTATTTGACAGCCAAAATGTATGTGATAAAGATCTCAGCCTGTAAAAGGCAAAAATTGCATGCAACTATACCTGTGATTTGGAGACATACTGAGTGGGAAGGGAAGCAGTTCTCAGTTTTGCTCAGCCCTGGGATCTCTCTGCTTTTATTCGTGGTGGAAGGGGGGGGGGACAGGACAGTTTTTTATTTTTTAAAAAATCATCAGTCAAGAGCTATACACTGCGGTAAAGTTCAGAGATCTTGTTCAAGACCTTCCTAGTTATTTCACTAACAACCTTTCACTTGGACCGAACAACCAGTCTTGAAACTACATTTTAAAACCAAATGTTACAGTGCTATATGTGAGTGGGTCGGATCCTGCCAGCATTTTCACTTTCTTCACCCAGTTCTCTTCAACCTTCATCCTGCCTGGATTTATCCATATGGTCCCATGATCTTTGACACAAGCTTTTTGGCAGTCAAATGGGTCTCTCCCCTGCCTTTTTACCAGTGGGAAAATTGGTACTATCTAGTCCTAAAATTAACTTTTTGAGTATTTGTATTTCCTAAGTGGATGTACTTTTCATAGTGTTCACAATAATAAAAACTGACTCCCTTCTAGACAGAGAGGGCTCCTCCCCTCAAGTCACCAGCACCTCCTCACCCTCACAAATATCAAGATGTAAGCTATGAATCGGTTGGCCTTTATGGTTAAAGTCCGATTGTAGGCCAAATCCATGATGAGTACCATCACTGAAAGCACTTTTCAGACCTTCTCTTGCTATTGCTGTGCATGTATGGAAAACAGCATTTGAGCTAAATGTGCACTTGGATTTTGGTCGTAGTCTCTGTCTCAGATGAATAGTGAATCAGCTGGTCATTTGCATCTCTTCTAGAATCAAGACTTCATTTAATTTTTAACAACATTTTGTACTTTCCTTTCAGCAGAGGTCATTTCGGGGGGGGAATGTGGGGGAACGCAGTTTCTCCGGGTGAGGTATGGGGGGGTGGCACATGACGAAGCCCCGCCCCCTGCTTCTGGCCACCCCGCTTCCGGCCCTCATTCAGCCAGGAGGAGGCAGGAGAAGAGGGAGGGTAAGTTGCTTCCTCCCTGCCTCTCCCCACCCCTGCCTGCCTGGGGCCAGGGAGGGCCTTCACAGGGCTTCCTTGCACTCCCGCCGGCCTTGCAGGTCCACCACCGGGCCCCTCATGGGGCTTGGCAGTGGAGCTGCAAGGCCGGCGGCAGTGGCCGGGACCGTTGGGGGCGGGGTGTGTGGCCTTATGACACACTTCCAATGATGTCAGGGGTGTGGCCTTATGACACACTTCTGGTGATGTCAGGGGGTGTGGCATATGCTAATGAGTTATGCTAATGAGTTCCCCTAGCTCTTTTTCTACGAAATGACCCCTGCCTTTCAGTCATCAGATTCTTGCCTGCACATATTTCTTAACCTCTCATCACTTGGAGTCCCTTATGTCAGTTATGTCAGTGACAGCCAATTATGTGGAACATGAAGAAGGAAAACAACCTGATGACATCAAGACACCATGTATTCATGACACATGACAATGCGGGGAAGACTATTTTATTTTATTTATTTTATTCATTTATACCTTGCCTTCCTCCCCAGTGGGGATCCAAAGCAGCTGACATCATTCTCCTCTCTTCCGTTTTATCCTCACAACAACTCTATGAGGTAGGTTAGGCTGAGGGAGTGTGACTGGCCCAAGGTCACCCCAAGAGTTCCCATGGCGCAAGTGGGAATTTGAAACTGGGTCTTTCAGATACTAGTCCAACAGTCTTAAACACTCCACCACACTGGTTCTAGATAATGGAAAGCATTTCAACAGCATTCCACTATTCTCAAAATTTGTAGTAGTGCCTGTATGTTTCCCCTTCAATTTACATGTCTATTAAAAATTCTCTTACCTCTCCTGCATTTAAAGCAGCTAATAATCAGTCACTTTAAAATAAAAACACCATAAAATATAAACATAAACCATATAAAATTAGCCATAAAAGTGAAAAAAACAGGAACAACAACCAGCATTTGAACAATAACAAAAATAATGACCTCAAGATGAAAATGGCATGTGAAGGGAAGAGGTCCTGCAGATCTCCTTGAAGAACACATACCAAAGAATCAAGGCCATGACTGAAAAGGTTTTAGATCTTTCTGATGAGATTTGTATCTGCTGTATAGAAGGAACCATTAAAGGAAGCTTCTTAGAAGAAATTAGTGGGCTGATACAGAGGAAGTTGATTTGTCAAGTCTGTGTGCTCCAGGTTGCACCATGAAAGAAACAGGCAATGAAATTTTTCCAGCCTTGGAGTTAGATGCCTGTGGTGGCTAGAAAACTTTTGAGCTGCAACTTTTTGCATCAGCTGCATTTTCCAGTTAAATTTTGAGATCTACCCTATATAGGATGGTTTTTGGTAGTTCAACCAGTGTTGGGTTTGCACTAGGGCAGCATCAGCAGGTTGCCAGCACATCTCTATGTTGTGGTGGCATGGGACTTCATTGATGCAATTCTTAGACTGGTTTTAGGACTGCGCTGTTTATTACAGAATCCATCTAATAGCTTTACTTTGTGCTGCAGATGCAGATATAATTCAAGGATTCATAGATCAGGGTTCTTTGCAAAGTGTCCTACAGATGGTTAGCAATCAATCTTCCCTTTTAATTCTTACCTAAAACAGTAAAATCCCTTTTATTCTGATGTAGCACCTAGTTCCTATTTGCTTTGCTTTCCATCTTTGTTTGTATCTCCTCTACACCTTGACTATTATTCTGTGCTTCTCTTTTTTGGTCTTGTCTTCTGCCCTCCTTTGTCTGGCCTGTGAAAAGGCCGTGAGTGACTGATGATGGAGCTAAATACTTTAGCAAACAGTCAGCCTCTAGCCTTGGCAACAGGCTGACGTGTGAGATTGAAAGTACCCCCCTGATGGTGAAATGGGACACTGAAGAGAGACCCTGGACTTTGTTAGGAAAGCGTTCGACACATGCCATCTTGTAGCATGAATCTGAGGAAGCAAAATAATTATTCCTACTTAAAGGCTGTTTGAGAAATACATCCAGAGGAAGAAAAAAACTCTTTTTCTTTGAAAGTTCATGCAGTTATTCTGCTTCTTAGATTACAGCATTCCAAATGGAATTCCACCAGGGAATATCACGGGAGTAGAGTAAATATCTGAACTAAAAGCCTCCTGAACTAAATATAGACACATCCTTTGCTCTTTTAGCTCTTGATGTCTGAGGCAAGTTTACTTTCTTTCTTATATCTAGCTAATACTATCCATTTGTCATTCTAGCATGTGTGAGTAATACCTGCTTAATCAGTACTAGCATTAGAGGGCTAGATTGTTTAAAATGACCCATAGTTACCCTCTATCCCTATTCTCATCTCATCCCATATCTCTCTCACGTGCATGCATGCATACATGCACTTCTTTCTCTTTTGCACTGATTTCACAATCACATCTTGAGCTTATTTTTTAATCATTGTGATTTTTATATGGCTACCTTGGATGCATTTTACAAATACATGTTATGAAATTAGCTTGGGGTAGTCATTGGGTTTATCTGGGATGGGGGGGGCATAATGGAAAAGTGTCGAAAGGTTGATTTTGACACCATGTTATCACTTACCAGTGCTTACCTTAAATCAGAAAGAAAATGGATTGTATACACGTTATTTCTATTCTTATGATGTTGGAGCTGTTAGGCTCCAAAGCAAAGATTTGTTCCAGTCAATGGAACTCTCCAATGTGTTGTACATTGCTTCATGTGATGCAAGGGTGGTGAAACGTCAACATATGTAGAGCAATATGTATGGATCAGAGCCCTGTGATGCTTTGCTTCATAGTCACTGCCCTTATAGCCATTACATTCATAATATATTTCTGAGATGAAAAATACCCTTTTGCATACCGAATATTAGTGTAGTCATGACTGTCAAACTGTCTTGATATCTTGGAACAGATAAAAAGTCAACTCTGATGCCAACTATTAAGAAGCCAGTGCTAAAAAAAAATTGCACTGGATTTTCCAGCAAAATATTTTTGTTTAACCAGCTATTTGTTTTGTAGCTTACCCAGTCTCACTTTCTTTGAATGGATAGCAACAGGTAAACTCTGGAGGCTCCCTTCCACTAAGTGAGCAATCTTCTACTAGAGTCTTTTCAATGAAAGAAGGTCTCTTCTCTTTTTTCAACAGCAGAAGTCTTTCTTGAAGGGAAAATACTTCATTTAGTGGAAGGGAGTCATTTTATCTGACTCAGAGCATTGAAACAATTACCAGCAGCTTCTTAAACCATCATACTAATTGTCTCCTGCTCTCCAAAAGGCAGCTTAAAATTAAAACATGCTATGTTGCATCTGCAAATTTGGGCTTCCCACCTTTCTAGATGAAGGGTACTGAGGCAGCCTTCAGGGATAGCTCATCCCTTTATGGCACCTTATATTTCACAGGACGATCCTTGCTGGTCCAGTTTTACCCCAATGATGGCCAGAAGAGAAGTCTTGAAAGTTCTGGCAGCAATGAGGCTAAAAATAGTTGCTTGAGTTGCCAGCCTCTAGGTGGGGCCTGGAGATCTCGCTCTTTTACAACTGATCTCCAGCTGACAGAAATCAGCTCCCCTGGAGAAAATGGCTGCTTTGAAGAGTGGATTCTATGGCATTGTGCCATGCTGAGGCCCTGCCCCTCCCCAAACCCTGCCCTCTCAAAGTCTCCAGGTATTTTCCAACCCAGACCTGGCAACCCTAATAGCAACAGAACCAGGACCTTTAGTCTGAGGAAGCCCTGCATTAATAGAACCTTGGGAAGTTCTGGCTCAATCTAGTCCAAAATATAATTTAAAAAATAAGGAGCTATTCCTCTGTCTAAGGGCATTTTTTAACTTAGATTGGACTAGTTTTGGAGCATTTTTGTGTGATACTGTAATTTACATTTTGTTTTGCTGCTGCTTATATCTACTATTAGAACACACAGGAAAGAATTTATTAACAGCAACATAAGAACATAAGAACATAAGAGATGCCAATGTTGGATCAGGCCAAAGGCCCATCCAGTCCAACACTCTGTATCCCACAGTGGCCAGAAATACCAGTGCCATCAGGAGGTCCACCAGTGGGGCCAGGACATTAGAAGCCCTCCCACTGTTGACCCCCCCCAAGCACCAAGATGACAGAGCATCACTTGCCCCAGAGTCCCTATCTATACCTTGTGGCTAATAGCCACTGATGGACCTCTGCTCCATATGCTTATCTAATTCCCTTTTGAAGCCGTCCATGCTTGTAGCTGCCACCACTTCCTGTGGCAGTGAATTCCAAGTGTTAATCACTCTTTGGGTGAAGAAGTACTTCCTTTTATCCGTTCTAACCCGACCGCTCAGCAATTTCATGGAGTGCCCACGGGTTCTTGTATTGTGAGAAAGGGAGAAAAGTACCTCTTTCTCTACCTGCTCTTTCCCATGCATAATCTTATAAACCTCAATCATGTCACCCCTCAGTTGTCGTTTCTCCAAGCTAAAGAGCCCTAAGCGCCTTAACCCCCAGCAGAGTGCTGGCAGCAGCTATTCAAATGCACCCAGGCACTCAATCACATGCAAAACAATGCCCCTTCCTTTTCCTCTCAATTGCAGTCAATCACAGTCAAACAATGCCCTTTCCTCTCTCAAGCAGCCAGGAATCTGCAAAAACTCCAAGCGCTTCCACACACTCCCAGACCAGTTCTCCCACCAAAATCCTCAGCTGGATCCTCTCCGCTGAAAGCAAATAAAAAACCACTCACCCTTCTGTCTCCTGCTCCTGTTCCTGCTCAGAGCTCAGCTGGGTCTCCTCTGCCTCTGGCCAGGTGTTTCCTTAAATAGAGGCCTCCCCCAGCAGAGTGCTGGCAGCAGCTATTCAAATGCACCCAGGCACTCAATCACATGCAAAACAATGCCCCTTCCTTTTCCTCTCAATTGCAGTCAATCACAGTCAAACAATGCCCTTTCCTCTCTCAAGCAGCCAGGAATCTGCAAAAACTCCAAGCGCTTCCACACACTCCCAGACCAGTTCTCCCACCAAAATCCTCAGCTGGATCCTCTCCGCTGAAAGCAAATAAAAAACCACTCACCCTTCTGTCTCCTGCTCCTGTTCCTGCTCAGAGCTCAGCTGGGTCTCCTCTGCCTCTGGCCAGGTGTTTCCTTAAATAGAGGCCTCCCCCAGCAGAGTGCTGGCAGCAGCTATTCAAATGCACCCAGGCACTCAATCACATGCAAAACAATGCCCCTTCCTTTTCCTCTCAATTGCAGTCAATCACAGTCAAACAATGCCCTTTCCTCTCTCAAGCAGCCAGGAATCTGCAAAAACTCCAAGCGCTTCCACACACTCCCAGACCAGTTCTCCCACCAAAATCCTCAGCTGGATCCTCTCCGCTGAAAGCAAATAAAAAACCACTCACCCTTCTGTCTCCTGCTCCTGTTCCTGCTCAGAGCTCAGCTGGGTCTCCTCTGCCTCTGGCCAGGTGTTTCCTTAAATAGAGGCCTCCCCCAGCAGAGTGCTGGCAGCAGCTATTCAAATGCACCCAGGCACTCAATCACATGCAAAACAATGCCCCTTCCTTTTCCTCTCAATTGCAGTCAATCACAGTCAAACAATGCCCTTTCCTCTCTCAAGCAGCCAGGAATCTGCAAAAACTCCAAGCGCTTCCACACACTCCCAGACCAGTTCTCCCACCAAAATCCTCAGCTGGATCCTCTCCGCTGAAAGCAAATAAAAAACCACTCACCCTTCTGTCTCCTGCTCCTGTTCCTGCTCAGAGCTCAGCTGGGTCTCCTCTGCCTCTGGCCAGGTGTTTCCTTAAATAGAGGCCTCCCCCAGCAGAGTGCTGGCAGCAGCTATTCAAATGCACCCAGGCACTCAATCACATGCAAAACAATGCCCCTTCCTTTTCCTCTCAATTGCAGTCAATCACAGTCAAACAATGCCCTTTCCTCTCTCAAGCAGCCAGGAATCTGCAAAAACTCCAAGCGCTTCCACACACTCCCAGACCAGTTCTCCCACCAAAATCCTCAGCTGGATCCTCTCCGCTGAAAGCAAATAAAAAACCACTCACCCTTCTGTCTCCTGCTCCTGTTCCTGCTCAGAGCTCAGCTGGGTCTCCTCTGCCTCTGGCCAGGTGTTTCCTTAAATAGAGGCCTCCCCCAGCAGAGTGCTGGCAGCAGCTATTCAAATGCACCCAGGCACTCAATCACATGCAAAACAATGCCCCTTCCTTTTCCTCTCAATTGCAGTCAATCACAGTCAAACAATGCCCTTTCCTCTCTCAAGCAGCCAGGAATCTGCAAAAACTCCAAGCGCTTCCACACACTCCCAGACCAGTTCTCCCACCAAAATCCTCAGCTGGATCCTCTCCGCTGAAAGCAAATAAAAAACCACTCACCCTTCTGTCTCCTGCTCCTGTTCCTGCTCAGAGCTCAGCTGGGTCTCCTCTGCCTCTGGCCAGGTGTTTCCTTAAATAGAGGCCTCCCCCAGCAGAGTGCTGGCAGCAGCTATTCAAATGCACCCAGGCACTCAATCACATGCAAAACAATGCCCCTTCCTTTTCCTCTCAATTGCAGTCAATCACAGTCAAACAATGCCCTTTCCTCTCTCAAGCAGCCAGGAATCTGCAAAAACTCCAAGCGCTTCCACACACTCCCAGACCAGTTCTCCCACCAAAATCCTCAGCTGGATCCTCTCCGCTGAAAGCAAATAAAAAACCACTCACCCTTCTGTCTCCTGCTCCTGTTCCTGCTCAGAGCTCAGCTGGGTCTCCTCTGCCTCTGGCCAGGTGTTTCCTTAAATAGAGGCCTCCCCCAGCAGAGTGCTGGCAGCAGCTATTCAAATGCACCCAGGCACTCAATCACATGCAAAACAATGCCCCTTCCTTTTCCTCTCAATTGCAGTCAATCACAGTCAAACAATGCCCTTTCCTCTCTCAAGCAGCCAGGAATCTGCAAAAACTCCAAGCGCTTCCACACACTCCCAGACCAGTTCTCCCACCAAAATCCTCAGCTGGATCCTCTCCGCTGAAAGCAAATAAAAAACCACTCACCCTTCTGTCTCCTGCTCCTGTTCCTGCTCAGAGCTCAGCTGGGTCTCCTCTGCCTCTGGCCAGGTGTTTCCTTAAATAGAGGCCTCCCCCAGCAGAGTGCTGGCAGCAGCTATTCAAATGCACCCAGGCACTCAATCACATGCAAAACAATGCCCCTTCCTTTTCCTCTCAATTGCAGTCAATCACAGTCAAACAATGCCCTTTCCTCTCTCAAGCAGCCAGGAATCTGCAAAAACTCCAAGCGCTTCCACACACTCCCAGACCAGTTCTCCCACCAAAATCCTCAGCTGGATCCTCTCCGCTGAAAGCAAATAAAAAACCACTCACCCTTCTGTCTCCTGCTCCTGTTCCTGCTCAGAGCTCAGCTGGGTCTCCTCTGCCTCTGGCCAGGTGTTTCCTTAAATAGAGGCCTCCCCCAGCAGAGTGCTGGCAGCAGCTATTCAAATGCACCCAGGCACTCAATCACATGCAAAACAATGCCCCTTCCTTTTCCTCTCAATTGCAGTCAATCACAGTCAAACAATGCCCTTTCCTCTCTCAAGCAGCCAGGAATCTGCAAAAACTCCAAGCGCTTCCACACACTCCCAGACCAGTTCTCCCACCAAAATCCTCAGCTGGATCCTCTCCGCTGAAAGCAAATAAAAAACCACTCACCCTTCTGTCTCCTGCTCCTGTTCCTGCTCAGAGCTCAGCTGGGTCTCCTCTGCCTCTGGCCAGGTGTTTCCTTAAATAGAGGCCTCCCCCAGCAGAGTGCTGGCAGCAGCTATTCAAATGCACCCAGGCACTCAATCACATGCAAAACAATGCCCCTTCCTTTTCCTCTCAATTGCAGTCAATCACAGTCAAACAATGCCCTTTCCTCTCTCAAGCAGCCAGGAATCTGCAAAAACTCCAAGCGCTTCCACACACTCCCAGACCAGTTCTCCCACCAAAATCCTCAGCTGGATCCTCTCCGCTGAAAGCAAATAAAAAACCACTCACCCTTCTGTCTCCTGCTCCTGTTCCTGCTCAGAGCTCAGCTGGGTCTCCTCTGCCTCTGGCCAGGTGTTTCCTTAAATAGAGGCCTCCCCCAGCAGAGTGCTGGCAGCAGCTATTCAAATGCACCCAGGCACTCAATCACATGCAAAACAATGCCCCTTCCTTTTCCTCTCAATTGCAGTCAATCACAGTCAAACAATGCCCTTTCCTCTCTCAAGCAGCCAGGAATCTGCAAAAACTCCAAGCGCTTCCACACACTCCCAGACCAGTTCTCCCACCAAAATCCTCAGCTGGATCCTCTCCGCTGAAAGCAAATAAAAAACCACTCACCCTTCTGTCTCCTGCTCCTGTTCCTGCTCAGAGCTCAGCTGGGTCTCCTCTGCCTCTGGCCAGGTGTTTCCTTAAATAGAGGCCTCCCCCAGCAGAGTGCTGGCAGCAGCTATTCAAATGCACCCAGGCACTCAATCACATGCAAAACAATGCCCCTTCCTTTTCCTCTCAATTGCAGTCAATCACAGTCAAACAATGCCCTTTCCTCTCTCAAGCAGCCAGGAATCTGCAAAAACTCCAAGCGCTTCCACACACTCCCAGACCAGTTCTCCCACCAAAATCCTCAGCTGGATCCTCTCCGCTGAAAGCAAATAAAAAACCACTCACCCTTCTGTCTCCTGCTCCTGTTCCTGCTCAGAGCTCAGCTGGGTCTCCTCTGCCTCTGGCCAGGTGTTTCCTTAAATAGAGGCCTCCCCCAGCAGAGTGCTGGCAGCAGCTATTCAAATGCACCCAGGCACTCAATCACATGCAAAACAATGCCCCTTCCTTTTCCTCTCAATTGCAGTCAATCACAGTCAAACAATGCCCTTTCCTCTCTCAAGCAGCCAGGAATCTGCAAAAACTCCAAGCGCTTCCACACACTCCCAGACCAGTTCTCCCACCAAAATCCTCAGCTGGATCCTCTCCGCTGAAAGCAAATAAAAAACCACTCACCCTTCTGTCTCCTGCTCCTGTTCCTGCTCAGAGCTCAGCTGGGTCTCCTCTGCCTCTGGCCAGGTGTTTCCTTAAATAGAGGCCTCCCCCAGCAGAGTGCTGGCAGCAGCTATTCAAATGCACCCAGGCACTCAATCACATGCAAAACAATGCCCCTTCCTTTTCCTCTCAATTGCAGTCAATCACAGTCAAACAATGCCCTTTCCTCTCTCAAGCAGCCAGGAATCTGCAAAAACTCCAAGCGCTTCCACACACTCCCAGACCAGTTCTCCCACCAAAATCCTCAGCTGGATCCTCTCCGCTGAAAGCAAATAAAAAACCACTCACCCTTCTGTCTCCTGCTCCTGTTCCTGCTCAGAGCTCAGCTGGGTCTCCTCTGCCTCTGGCCAGGTGTTTCCTTAAATAGAGGCCTCCCCCAGCAGAGTGCTGGCAGCAGCTATTCAAATGCACCCAGGCACTCAATCACATGCAAAACAATGCCCCTTCCTTTTCCTCTCAATTGCAGTCAATCACAGTCAAACAATGCCCTTTCCTCTCTCAAGCAGCCAGGAATCTGCAAAAACTCCAAGCGCTTCCACACACTCCCAGACCAGTTCTCCCACCAAAATCCTCAGCTGGATCCTCTCCGCTGAAAGCAAATAAAAAACCACTCACCCTTCTGTCTCCTGCTCCTGTTCCTGCTCAGAGCTCAGCTGGGTCTCCTCTGCCTCTGGCCAGGTGTTTCCTTAAATAGAGGCCTCCCCCAGCAGAGTGCTGGCAGCAGCTATTCAAATGCACCCAGGCACTCAATCACATGCAAAACAATGCCCCTTCCTTTTCCTCTCAATTGCAGTCAATCACAGTCAAACAATGCCCTTTCCTCTCTCAAGCAGCCAGGAATCTGCAAAAACTCCAAGCGCTTCCACACACTCCCAGACCAGTTCTCCCACCAAAATCCTCAGCTGGATCCTCTCCGCTGAAAGCAAATAAAAAACCACTCACCCTTCTGTCTCCTGCTCCTGTTCCTGCTCAGAGCTCAGCTGGGTCTCCTCTGCCTCTGGCCAGGTGTTTCCTTAAATAGAGGCCTCCCCCAGCAGAGTGCTGGCAGCAGCTATTCAAATGCACCCAGGCACTCAATCACATGCAAAACAATGCCCCTTCCTTTTCCTCTCAATTGCAGTCAATCACAGTCAAACAATGCCCTTTCCTCTCTCAAGCAGCCAGGAATCTGCAAAAACTCCAAGCGCTTCCACACACTCCCAGACCAGTTCTCCCACCAAAATCCTCAGCTGGATCCTCTCCGCTGAAAGCAAATAAAAAACCACTCACCCCTCTGTCTCCTGCTCCTGCTCCTGCTCAGAGCTCAGCTGGGTCTCCTCTGCCTCTGGCCAGGTGTTTCCTTAAATAGAGGCCTCCCCCAGCAGAGTGCTGGCAGCAGCTATTCAAATGCACCCAGGCACTCAATCACATGCAAAACAATGCCCCTTCCTTTTCCTCTCAATTGCAGTCAATCACAGTCAAACAATGCCCTTTCCTCTCTCAAGCAGCCAGGAATCTGCAAAAACTCCAAGCGCTTCCACACACTCCCAGACCAGTTCTCCCACCAAAATCCTCAGCTGGATCCTCTCCGCTGAAAGCAAATAAAAAACCACTCACCCCTCTGTCTCCTGCTCCTGCTCCTGCTCAGAGCTCAGCGCCAACCTGTTCTCACAGTGCTGGGTGGTACATTACGCTGCAGTATGTGCACATTCCTTGGGATAACCTCAAATGTACCACCTTAAGAATTTAAAAACATAAGAAGAGCACTGCTGGATCAAACCTGGATCAGTCCAGCACCTGTCTCACAACTTTGCCCAACCATTTCCTCTGGATGGCCAATAACAGGGCATAGAGGTGGAGGCCTTCCAGTGATGTTGCCTTCTGGCTCTAGGATTCAAAGGCTTAAGTGCCTCTGAATGTGGAGGTTCCCCTCAGTCACCTTGGCTACTGGCCATTGATAGATTTATCCCCCATGAATCAATCTAATCCCCTTTTAAAGCTGTTTACTCCTGTAGCCATCACTACATCCTCTGGCAGCAAATTCCACATTTTAATCACTCTCTGTTTAAAGTAGTAGTTCCTTTTGTCTGTCCTAAACCTACTGTCCATCAGCTTCATTGGATGCCCTCAAGTTCTAGTATTTTGGGAGAGGAAGAAAAATTTCTCTTTGTCAACTCTTTCCACCACATGCATAATTTTATAAGTCTGTATCATGTCCCCCTTTGGTTGTCTCTCTTCTAACCTGAAAAGTCCCAAACTCTTCAGCCTTTCCTCCTAGGGAAGGTGCTTCAATGTCCTTATCATTTTGGTTCCCCTCCTTTGTAGTTTATCCAGCTCTACGATGTCCTTTTTGAGATACGGTGACCAGAATTGTGCACAGTATTCCAAATAGGAGCTATATAGGATCATTACAATATTGGCCATTTTATTCCCTTTCCTAATAATCCGTAACACAGAGTTTGCCTTTTTCACCACTGTAGCACACTGGGTTGACACTTTCATTGAGCTATCCACTACACCCCCAAGATCCTTTTCCCTCTCAATCTCATCAAGTTCAGATCCCATTAGCCTAAACTTGAAGTTGGGATTAGTTTTGTCCCAATGTGCATCACCTTACACTTACCAACAGTGAACTCTATTTGCCACAATGTCACCCACTCACCCAGTTTGTGGAGGTCCTCTTGGAGCTCTTCACAGTCAGCCTTGTTTTTTACCATCCTGAATAATTTTGTGCCAAGTGCAAACTTGGCCATTATACTGCTCACCCCTAGTTCCAGATCATTGATGAATAAATTAAATAGTACTAGCCCCAATACTGCTTACTTCCCTCCACTGTGAGAACTGCCCATTGATTCCTACTCTTTGCTGGTCATTTAGCCAGTTTTTAATCCATAAGAGAACCTGTCTTCTTATCCCATTACTGATAAGTTTATTCAGGAGTCTTTGGTGAGGTACCTTGTCAAAAGACCTTTGAGAGTCCAGGTACATGTCTACCAGGTCACCATTGTTTATATGCTTGTTCACTTTCTCAAAGAACCCCCAAAGGTGGGTGAGGTGGGACTTCCCTTTGCAGAAGCCATGCTGATTTTCCCTCAGCAGTCTTTGTCTCTCTATGTGCCTAACAATTCTATATTTGATTCCAGTTTCTA
Organism: Gekko japonicus; assembly: GCF_001447785.1. Taxonomy (NCBI): domain Eukaryota; kingdom Metazoa; phylum Chordata; class Lepidosauria; order Squamata; family Gekkonidae; genus Gekko; species Gekko japonicus. The sequence continues at coordinate 94,019 of NW_015166442.1, read as the reverse complement.
CTAATTTGCCTAGGACAGACCTGGTTCCCCCCTGGATCCCTTTTTAAAAATTGGTGTAACATTCTAGTATGTTCCGTGCGCCTTGATGTTTAGTCATGCCGGCCACATGACCACGGAAACGTCTTCAGACAGCGCTGGCTTTGAAACAGAGATGAGCACCGCAACCCTAGAGTCGGACTCGACTGGCTTTCGAGCAAGGGAACCTTTACCTTTTACTCTAGTACAGCAGCTGAATTTAGTGATAGGTTACATATACGGGTTACTAGATCAACTATCTCACATCTGAGTTCCTTAAGAATTCTGGCTAGGGTTGCCAGTCTCCAGGTGATGGCTGGATATCTCCCAGAATCACAACTCATTTCCAGGTTACAGAGATCAGTTTCCCTGCAGGAAATGGCTGCTTTGGAAGGTGGACTCTATGGCATCACATTCCTCTGAGCTCCCTCCCCTTCTGAAGCCCTGCCCTCCTCAGGCTCCACCCCCAAAATCTCCAGACGTTTCCCAACCCAGAGCTGCCAACTAGGGGTATGCAAGAAAAAAAAATTCGGTATTTTTCCCATTCAGATATGACCAACCCAAAAATATTGGTAAATACTGACTTTCCCAGTCTGATACAGGTGAAATATTGGGACTGGGGACATAGTCAGGCTTTCGAGAAGGAGCCGCTACTACCACTACCACTACCACTACCACTACCATCATTGGTAGACCGGAGGGGTGGCCCCATGAAGATCAACCATGACATTGCTGTGGTCAGTAACGCTGGATGGGGCTGAGTAACAACCACGGGTATTTAACCTCCCTATTGTTATGTAAGATTCTGGGGTGTCCATCTTGTAAATTTGAATCCATCTTGTTAGAGTTTGATTGTAACCACTGAGCACTTGTTTTATCCTGTTTTTATGCTGTTTTATGTTTTGGCACATGGTTCCCTATTGTAACTCGCCCTGAGCCCGCTCGCGGGGAGGGTGGGGTAGAAATGGGATAATAAATAAATAAATAAATAAATAAATAAAAATTCAGTATTACCAAACATATTTGAGCATATTATACCTGCGGGTTGGGAAGGGAGGCATGTTAAAATGCCTTCCTTCCCTCCCCAAGCCTCTCTACTTCCACTGGTCAGTTTCACTCCCCCACCAGTCGCCTCCTAGCTGACAGGAGGATGGGAGTGAAGCTGACCAGTGGAAGCCTCCTCCCCCCTGCCTCCCCTTCCTCAGCCGCCCCACCAGAGCACGGCAGCTGGGGAAGGGAAGGCAGAGAGCCCAGGCAGGTTTAAATGCCTTTCTTTATCTCCCCAAGCCAGCTCAGGGAGGGAAAGAAAGGCATTTAAACGTGCCTTGGCTCCCTCTTCCTTCCCTCCCTGAGTCCCCCCCCCCCGCAGTAGCGGTGAGGCTCGGGGAGGGAAGGGAAGGCTCTCTGCCTACCCTTCTCCAGCTACCCCGCAGTGGTGGGGTGGCTGGATAAGGGAAGGCAGAGAGCTCTGGCTTGTTTAAATGCCATTCTTCTATCCCCAAACTTGAGGATGGGAAGGAGGAGGAGGAGGAGGAGGAGGAGATTGGATTTATACCCCACCCTTCACTATCCGAAGGAGTCTCAGAGCAGCTTACAATCTCCTTTCCCTTCGTCTCCCCACAACAGATACCCTGTGAGGTAGGTGGGGCTGAGAGAGCTCTTTTGAGAACTGCTCTTTCCAGAACAGCTCTGAGAGAACTGTGACTGACCCAAGGTCATGCTGGCAGATGCATGTGGACTGTGGAATCAAACCCGGTTCTCCCAGATTAGAGCCTGCACTCCTAACCACTACACCAAACTGGCTCTCCTTATATGATACCCCCAAAATACAGATAAGGTATTTTTCGGTATTCATTCACCTCAGTTATTGCCGAATGCACACCCCTACTGCCAATTGTACCTCTGGTGTAATATTTAATGCATGAAGCTGCAGCTCAGTATAAGAGTGAACACTGTACAAGGCAGAAAGAATAAAGATGACATCAATATCAGACTGACCAATCACCATCTGTAGATGACTCTTACTCTCCTCCTCCTCCTCCTCCTCTTCCTCTTCCTTGAGCACCCAGAATGTGCTTGCAGGACAGTCTGGTGAATTCCTTACAGATTCCTTTGGATTTCAGTCAATAAGCAGATGAATGCAGTTTCAATGGATCCAAGCCCAGCCGTCTACCCACAGGACCGCACTGTCTGCATTAGAAGCCACACTGTAATTTGGAAGATCTGTGCTTTCCTGTCTGAAGAATGGGCAGCAGAATGAACACAGGTCCTGTGTATATTGGCTATCTGAAAAAGAGCAGCTGCTACTTGGTTCCTGTCCAGAGATGGGAATGACTTTCCATTCAATATAATTTTATTTGTTTACAATTTGGATAACTATGCTCAATGACAGAGAAATGGGCTATTTTTAGGGCTGCTGTGGTACCAGAATCTTTTAACGAATGCACCATTTGGCTGACTTGGAAATGACATGGGAAAAGCTAGATATCACTTGATAAATGTGGTAAAAATATTCCAACATTCATACTACATGAAACTGGCTTAAAGTGAGTCAGACCACTGCTCTATGCAAGGTCAGTATTGTCCACTAAGACTGGGTCTCAGGTAGAGATCTTTCACATCACCTCTTTCTCCTATGCTTATTTCACTACAAATGACAGGGACTGTAACCGGGAACTCCTACATGCAAAGCAGAAGCTTTACCAAGCCATGGCCTCTCCCTAATGTAGGGGTGGTCAAGTTGATAATAGATTCCTACTGGGCCAAACTACCTTTAAAGCCCTATATGGTCAGGGGCCGACATACCTGAGGGACCACCTTTCCCCATATGTACCTCAGCGAGCACTGCATTTAGGGTCCCAAAATCAACTGACCCTCCCAGGCCCGAAAGAAGCTAGACTGGCCACAGCCAGGGCTAGGGCCTTCTCGGTGGTGGCTCCATACTGGTGGAATGAGCTCCTAGAGGAGATCAGGGCCCTGCAGGAATTGATGCAGTTCCACAGGGCCTGCAAGATGGAGCTCTTCTACCAGCCCTTTGGTTAAGGAGCCACCGCCACCACCAAGTATACCATCATTAACATTATTAGAGCCCGTTCCCTGGTTTTCATCATTTACAGCTAGTGCCAGCGTCTGCTGCATATAACGATTAAGAAGCTAAGAAACATAGCAGATTGTAGAACATTTTGATATGATTGTACTGCCATCTTTAACTATTTATATCTATTTAGCTACCACTTTATGATTGTGGATTGTTTTAAACTGGTTTTATCTGTGTTTACAATTGTCTATTTATATGTTATCTTTTGTAAACCGTCCTGAGCCTGCCTCAGCGGGGAGGGCGGGGTATAAATTCAACTAATAAATAAGTAAATAAGTAAATAAATAAATATGTGTGGTTCTGAAGTGGGGCAAATAAGCCCCCCCAGGGCCATTTCAACTTGGAAAATGGCAGGGGGAGGAGGCAGACACCCTCACTTTTTCACACTGCTGTCCCAATCTGAATTAGGCCCCACTGTACTTTAAAAGCAGTTCTTCACAGCAGCTGTTGGGCTGCTGGGTAAGAGAGAAGATATACACATGAAGACCTTAAACAAAGTAATCTTGAGTGACATCTTAAAATAAGATTAATAGGAAGGGTTCAGATATCCACATTATTGTAAAGACATACATCAATACTGGAGTTACGATTTGCAAGCAAGCCTGCTTAAAGCTTTCATAATGTGGTGACTCACTACAAAACAGTCTTTTAATTGCCTCAGGAGTTACCATTGAAATGAAAACACTTACATAAGGAATCTCCACATGAATATTTAGCCACAGAAGTTGCTTTATTGTACCAACTTAAGGTGGTGGTGGTATATTCTAGTCTGTAGTTCAGAAACTCTCCCAAACATCTGAAAGTTACTTCCTGGGTTGATTCCACGTGCTAAGCAGAATTTGTGGATGTCAGCTACCTCCACTGTATTTCTGTAGTGCCCACACCTACTGCAGAGGCAATCGACAGCATAGGGCAAATGAAATTCCACATACACTCGTCTTGCACATTCTTACAAAAATAGAAAAAGACCCCATAGAAGATGTGTGAGCAAGATTTTTGCCAGTTCCCTTCACTGCAGATGACCATAATTAATCTCATGCTGTACCAAACATTGCCTGACCCCTCTTCATAGTGGATTTTCAAGAGGAACACGGTCCTTGCAGAGAGAAAGCAAAGTCAGCACAGATCACTTCCCTTAGCTCTGTCCTGTTTGCAGGAATATGTTTGCAACATGGTACGTATTGTTTTAATATTTATTCAATGCAAGTGTCTCCAGGGATGATGGATTGATATTTATAGTTAGATAGGAAAGGAAAGATTGTGGTATGTTGGAAGCACTGGACTGTAACTGTCCCATCATAATTCACCTGAAAACTGGGAAAACAGCCTTAGAGATGAACTTTGCAGTAAACATGTTTGACAGTCCAACATACCTCGTTCAACAGCTGCAGTCATCTGTGAGTTGAACATCCAGTCTGTTCACTTGACCATTGACCACCTCAGAGAGCTGTTGAGGAGCTTTGTACCTGTGCAGTAGCTGTGGTGGTAGAGTTTTGTTTCCTTGCAATGGTGGGGTTTTCTTTCTCTGCCCTGTAGGAGCTTTTGCATCTGAGTAGTAGGTGAGATTGATTCTACTGACAGTCATGGTTAGTTGGATCATGTCACCAAATGGTGTGAGGGGGACTATGCCTCCCATTAAGCTCTGCAAAAATGTGCATCACAAAAATAACCTTGATATAACAGAATTATATGAACACCAAATGGTAGGACTAAAAATAAGTTTATTAATAATCACTGGCTGCCTGATTGATTTGCTCACTGTTTATTTATACCATTCATTGTCAAGCAATGTGCAGCAACAACAGATCAGGGGGGGAATAGGACTTCCATTGGCATCTTTTAGAATTTGCTTGATTGAAACACTGTTAAGTGTTTTGTACTGTTTGACTATTTAAACAACAACACAATGAACAAGCTTGAACTGTTCGTGAAAAGCAAACTGATTGACAATCAATTCCCTGTTTGCAGTCAGTGAACAGATGGTGAGCCAGTCCAATGGATGTTCAAGCATGCATAGACACTCTGTCTGTCCTTCTGGGCAAAATTATGAATAGTCATTCACAGCATCATGACAGCATTCAGTGGACCAGCTTTCCTACTGGGCATAAAGAAGAAGAAGAAGAGATTGGATTTATACCCCGCCCTTCACTTGGAGTCTCAGAGCGGCTTACAAACTCCTCTCCCTTCCCCTCCCCACAACAGACACCCTGTGAGGTAGGTGGGGCTGAGAGAACTCTGACACAAACTGCTCTTTTTCAAGGACAGCTGTACCAGAGCTTGTGACTGACCCAAGGTCACATCAGCAGGTGCAAGTGGAGGAGTGGGGAATCAAACCCGGTTCTCCCAGATTAGAGTCCACACACTTAACCACTACACCAAACTGGCTCTATTGGGTCCAGTGGAGGATAAACACAACTAGAGATGAGAATCTGAACTATATTTTGGCATTCCCCTCTTTTGAAAAAGCAGCACCTCAGCTGAGATGTACAGGCCCACATATTTAGAAATTACTGTTTGCAAAATTTGTTTTATTGTGAAATAATTGAATTTTCCTATATTTTCTTCCAGAGATCTGCAATAACTAAACAGAATCCAATTATTAATTTGTTCCTATCTCCAACTGTCTATCAAAGTAATTCTTTATGCATTGATTTGGAGAATGCAAACACCCAGAAAGAATGCACTACATTGGCAGATGCAGATCTCATTTATGAATTTGTTCTGGATTTTGTCCAGTGCTTTTGGCTGTTTTGTATTTATTTGTCACTATAAAAACGATAAGCTGTAAATGTTTGCTTGCACTGTTACTTTGCAGTCTGTAGAGAGAAGTATACTCTGGGTGGCTTCATATAAGAATGCAGTGATTGTTGGTATCTCCTCATAAACAATGTAGATCCACTCAGTTGCTTCAGGTATCACATTATATCTGGCAAGTCTGAAAACCTACATTCATGGAACCCACTGGACCAGGGAAGGGGGGGAATGAACCTGTTTGCAAGTGTAGGATCCATGCAGATCTCCAAAACATAGTACTCGCACAGAGTGATGGGATGTCAAAACTAGTTTAACTATTCCTTATGTTTAATAAGTGTTCAGAATCTTTGAAACAAAATGCAGTGTTTTCAGTCTGATTTTTTTTTTTTTTTAACATTAAAGACTGGTTTGGATTCAGCACCAGCCCTGGGTGTTGTGCATGATTGGTGGCAAGTGAATCTGAATCGCCAAGTAAACTGATACTGTTTAAACTCCCCCCCTTATCACACACACACACACACACACACACACACAATTAGGCATAGACTTAATTTAAATAAGATTTGAGAGCATGATGCAATATCAGCTGTGTTCCTATATCACCACTGTGTTTTAATTTGAAATCTCAAATTTAGGCTCAAATTACAATTGTGGAATTCAGAAGTTTAGAACAAGATTGGAGTAAATGTTTTTTTAAAAATATACGGTAAGTGCTATGGAAAATATTTTGTATTTTTGTCTAGAACCATAGAGGTTCAAATTACAGTTTTGGAATTCAGAAGCTTAGAACAAGGTTGGAATAAAAGGTTTTTTTAAGTATATCAGTGCTATGGGAAATATTTTGTATTTTTGTATTTATCATAGAGGTTATTTACTAGTTATAAAAAAAAATCAACCCTCTCCATATCTAAGAATCTGAGAGACTAATAGAAAATTTGAAACTTAAAAGTAAGCAAATTGAATTCCTTGGGAACAAAAAAATATTTTTTAAAAAATATAATCAAATCAGATGAGTGTACTTAAATAATTCTGCTTGCTGTAATTTCTTGTGTTCCAAAGTATACTTTTCATATCCCTCTCCAAATCCTGTTTTTTCCCCACCTCCAGTTTGAAGATTGGTAAAAAATTTCTCTGATAAAAAATATTTTTACTACTTTGAATAGATAGCACTATTATAGATGGTATTCCCAGGGTATCTGTAAATGCTTTTACTGTGCAGCATGCCTCTCATATAGGATTATATCAAATTTTATTCATATTAAATGCTGAACATGTGCTCTTTTCCATTAAGGGTATTCCTTGAACAAAGAATATTTGATGTAAATTGAATTACTTCTTCATGATTTCTTTTAAAACTTATTTTAAAGGTCGTTTGAAATCAATAAAAACTTGAATGCAAAATATATATATATATATACAGGGGATCTTCCATATTATCTACCCATGGCTACAATTTTTACCTAGCATCATTGTAAAAGGTTGGTTGTATGACATTATGTTTAAAGCTATTTTGTCTCAAAAGTGTAAAGTATCATTTTAAACTGCTGTTTTTTCATATAGACTTTATATAGCTCTGCAAGTGGAATGAAATGACCGACACATTGGATTTAATTTACCCTCTTCCTGCCCTAGCAATATAATTAACACATTCTATAACAGGAGGGATTCTTTAAACTGGACTATAGATAGATTCAAAACTGAAACATACAGAGATGTTTTTAATAATGGAAATCTGGAAATACCTGGGGCGATGTTAAGTCGAAAGGACAGTGTTTTAAATCCATTCTGCCACCGAGATGCATAAAATCTACTGCTCTCTGACAAAGTCAGGTCCCCTAGACCTTATTCAGTCTGGTATTGGATAAGTCAAATTATATTTCCTGGCGTATCCTGCTTTGATTATGACACTCACTTGTTGGAATACAAGGATAGCAAAGTAGGCTTTGGAGACGGCTATGAAATTCCGCATAACTGAACTGGATATTTCATGGCTGAATTGGTTGTTGGATGTTTAGTGAGAGGTTTACAGATGATCTGAGTGATTTTTGAGTTTTGTTTTGGCACAGTTTTGTTCTCATCTTTCCCTGCATAACACTTTGAATGCAGAGAATGTTGTGGGTAAAGTTCATAAATAAATCTGCAGAAAAATTATACAGTATATTTGTTTCCCACCCAAATTAACAGAGTACATCAATAAAAGAGAGAAAGAGCATAACACAAAAGCATGTATTTAATGTTATTACTGGAATAAATGAGTTTGCACTGAAGCATCTCTCTGCTTAATATAGCTTTTTAAAGTGTTCTTTCCTCATCATGATGAATTATTGTGTGTGGTTTTGTGTACATGTGTGTATCCATTCAGACTGTATCAGTTTCATTCACTGGGTTCGTTTGGGGAGCATCTTCTGGTCCTATCTATAGTTTTTGTCCTTTCAACTCATTAAACTGAGAGCTACAACAACAAAGAAGAAAGAAAAGGGAACTACCCAGTTCAGGGCTTTAGGGTACATCAGTGCTTTCAAAGTACCACTGAAACCCAATATATTTTATGTTTGCTATGGGATTTTTTTAAAGTGAATTTCAGATGAAATATCCATTCTTCCTCACCTGTTTGGTTTAAATGCATGGGCTCTGCATATGAGTTACCTTTGTTTTAAACATCTGTTGTGAAATTAAAAATTTCTGGCATGCTATTGATGTTAAGAAACAGATAGGATAGAAAGCATTATTAGCTATCTGCTAGTTGACAAGAGGGCAGGATTAGGTTTCTTTAAGGGAATTACACTTTTGATGACCCCAGTACATATAAAACATGTTAGCTAATGGGGGTGCGGAGGGGGCAGATTTAAGTGTTTGATCAGGAAATCCTGCATGAGCATATTGATATTGGATGGAAATTTGATTAGTAACCTTAGTGACAAGGGGATCAGATCTACTCTCAACATACAATCAGATCTGGCAGTACATGCTTTTTTGTCTCTTTGAAGGAAAGAAACATTTGTAGGGAATCAAGGCAGCGTATTGGATAATTTAAAAAGTTGTCACATATTGAAACCTGAAAATCACCTTTTTATTTTTGTTTGGAAATATGTTTGCAGTTAGTTTGATTGAAAACATGTACATATATTTTTAATCAGATGCTTTTCAGTTAAACATAAAAGATTATTTTCCAAGGAGAGGTGATCTCCCACCCCCACCCTGCTCCTCAGAAGGAATTGCTAGCTTTCAAGTTTCTTTGTGTGGAATATTTTCAGAAACAAAGGGGACAAGAAGGAAGAAACCTTCTTCAGTGTGATTTCATAAGGAAAGGTTATGTGCCACTTCTAGATTGCAGTTGCTCAACTGGTTGCATTGATTCAACTTGCATGACCACAATGGACGAAAGAACTTCTTCAAGTTTTGAAAATCCTGTTTATTTTCTTAACTAGTTAAGAAATGGTATCACACTTTAACTAATGTGTTAAGAATAAATATCTCCCTGTTTTGGCAATTGGGCTGTTTTATTTGTATTTAATTTGTAGGGAAGCTAAAATTAACTGTAACAATCACAAAGGCCAGACTGTTTGTTTTGGTGAGAGGTGTGTATATAAAACAAGCTCCTAAGCTAGGGAAAATTAGGTTAGTTTCACTGACATCAACAGGATTCTACCAGTCTCTACCAAATGGGGATTAGACCCATGCTTATTTTGTAAATTCCTCCATAAGCCACATCTACACTGGCTTCTTTACAAAGCTAGACTTGCAACCCAAATCCACCCTCCAGAATGGAATTTGGTTTGAATATTGTGATTCCATTAATTCCAACTCTCTCTCCAAATATATTAGTAGATACACCAAACTATGCCATGCTGTGGATAAATTTGCTGCATAGACTTCGAACCAGAAAGCTTTAATTGTTGTCATGCTGACATCAATAAATGTCCTGTATTTTCACAATATCTGCATACTTGAGATGTTTTACTACTTCTGGGAAGTCTCATAGGCCAAACCATCTTCTGTTATCTCACCAAATCACAAGTGTGATCTAGACCAAAATAAACATTTGCAAGAATAGTAGAGTTATAATCTACAGGTTATCTACGTAGCAGGGGAGTCAAACAGTAAAAACCCTAATGTGTAGGGACTGTTTTTTGTAAGAGATCATTCAAATACAGATCCCAAAACTTCAGCTCAGAATAGTCTGGGGAAAACTTTACAGCTTGATTCAATTGATTGCCTAAACTGGCTACATAAAATATAAGTTCTCTTAACACTACAAAGTCCATGATGACCTGTGACTCCAAGCTAAACTGCATGTGCAAAAACATCCAAAGCCTGAAATGAAAGTCAATAATGAACAAAATATGGAAGAGTAGCAGTGCAATGGGAACTGATGAAAAACTGAGGCGGCTGACATATTTTCAATAGAAACCCTATATTTGAAGCTTAGAAAAAATCACGTCACAATGTCCATATGCTCACCTTAATTTACAATATAGTGAAACATTGAGCCACCATTGGTGAATCTCTACCCCCCCCCCCATATCTGACCTTCTGTTGGTTTAGATCTCTTGGAAGCATCATTTTAACGTTCTGTGCAGCATCAAATAAACTTTTCAAACTAATAATTCAAATGCTGTTTAATTTACAAGATACACTTTATCACTTTATATAAATCGCAATAACTGTTACTCATTCAGGAGACAGTTAACAGTGACCTCATTTTTTCAAAGGGGAGGTGCTTGTCTGAAATAGCTCCCATCATGTACCTATTCAAAATTACCCTACCCAATTTTAAGATATTTTCTCAGGCCAAGAGTGTGTGCTTTTTACTCTTCATAACCATTGACATCCCTCACAGTTGAAGCATGTGTGGGTGTGTTTGGATGCCATGTCATACGTAGAGATGTCCAAGGAGCCTTGTTCTGAGGGAGTGCACCTCTTCTGCTGGAACAAGGCTCAGCCACTAGCGAAATAGATCAATAGAATATAACCCAGAGGTCTGATATGTAGAATGTCACGTATGCTATGAAAGAGTGAAACATTATCATTTGGAAATTGCTGCACTTCGTACTACTGTTAAAGAGACAGAAGCAGGGACCAGTCCAACAGCTGGCAATTCTGCTTACATATTATCAGAGGAAGGAGGATGGGTTGAGGTCCCCCAGCTGTGCCTGCACAGAGGCTTCTAGCAGCCTGCAGAGGGTGATGACACCATCTCTTTGTGACTGAGCCAGGGATGCTGAAACACCCACTGGTTTGTCCCACATCCTGTTTGGGGTTCATGAATAGGAGGCCGATTTTACAATGACTGTCAGCTAATTCGTGGTTATTTGAAAAGCTGCTTTACCGCATTTATTCCTACAGTATAACTGGATTTTTATGCAGCCATGGCCACCATTTTCCAAGCCATACCTCTAGAAAGCTTTTTGAATTTTTTTACAATTGGTAATTGATATTGTAAACTAATATTCTAATAATCTATCTCTATAACCACTGATGTCCCAGTTTAAAAAGTATGCCTTTAGTCCCTTTCGTTGTGGACCTATAAGGTAAAACGTGCTGTCTCAAAAATCTTTCTGGGGAAATGGTAGTTTGCTGTGTGGATTAAAATCAATCTCAAATAAATAAATGCTTAAATAAATGCTAAAATAAATAAATGCTAAAAAACAACCCTTCCCCTCAGTGTTTATCTAACACTAGTCATCCTTAATAACTGTTAATGTGTTTGGATCAGCAGTGTTTTGGCACATGCTCCATTTTGGGGGGAAAGTTCATACCTGTTTGGCAGATATTTGTGACCATTCAGTGTGAAGTGAACAGAACAGGGAATTGCCTCATGTTTGACCACCATTTGTCAATATCTTCAATGCAAAACTCATGGCATCCCTAGCACAAACACACTACTGGGGGGTGTCTCACAGACAGAACATTGTCCCCCTCTACACTCATTGCTTGGCAGTAAGCAAGCACATGAGTCACTACTCTGTGTTCTGGAAATGCAATATTTGCATAAGTCAGCTGTTTCTCTATGGATTTTAGTCTTGATTCTCCTTACTCCACTTGCATAGGACCCAAGCCTGAGGTTCCTATTCTTCATTTTAGACTGCCCAACTCATATTCAGAATATTCAGGAGTCCTGGCTAGTTACCTTCTTTAACTGAACAAGGCTCCCATTTCTGGATTCTCAATCAAACTTCCTATAGACAATTTTCTGTAATTTCCCCAGGATCCATAGAAAGAAGCACAAATATATTACATATAAAACTAGGCAGAAGAAAGAAAAATCTAACCAGCTGCATCCGATTGCCAACAGATAAAAGCAGTACTTAGTGTCCCATCTGGTAATTTAAATAGTCATTTCTGATTTATATAGTGAGAGACCGTAAGGATTGGAACCAGTGCTGCTTGAGTTTGTATCTGATATACCATGTTTTACTTTGAGACATCTTTGTTCAGTTTCATCTAAAGTGATGCACCTAAATTATGTTATTAACCATAAAAATTTGGACAATGAGAATTCCATGTGTGTAAGTACTGAAGTACTGAAAAAGCTGAGTCAATGGATATTCTCCCTGTAAGAAAAGTCCAGCTAACAGTTAAGGCAACTGAAATAAGAGTTGAAAAAGCCAACTTCAGGTAAGTGGTTCATGCAAAAGGAATAGAGGGATCTCAATCTTTTTTAAGGTGTCAGGCTAACTGGTAATATGGGGAATCATTATGGACTGCAGTTAAAACACCCAATTAAAAACAGGTGATTTAAACAGTTTAAATACTTAGCCTAAATTCTAGGCCTTGATTGGACAAGAGACCCAAGGGAAAATTCTCTTCCAGCCCTTAAGGGAAATTTTGAAATGGGGAAGCTTTTTATCTTGGGGGTGAGGGTAGTCATCTCCCTGGGCAAAAGGCTGCCCCATTTGTGAATGCTGATTTTAGTCTATTAAATTTCTAAAGTGTTCAGGGACAGCAAAGCAATCAGTAATTATATTAGAATCCTTCTATTGTCTTTCCCAAACTCCTAGTCTTATATTGATGAATTTTTTAAACCTCTTGTGCTTTGCCAGTGAAATATTTGTTTTGGTAAACACCACTGATATAGTTCTGCAACTGCAAATATACTTTCATGAGGTATCATTCCTGCCCTGAAGTCCATCAAGTACTGCATGAGGTTTGGAAGAAAGGTCCAGGCAAAGAGATCTTTGCTCCAACAGGACATTCTGCTTAGTCATTCCCTCGAAGGTGCTGGTTTTTTAATGGCAGCTAATAATCTTTGTGATATATTATCTGTAGAGACTTGAATTAGAACCTACAAACCTCTGAAGAAAAGTGGGTACTCCTTAGCATTGAATACTAATCACTTCCTCCAGAAAGGATACCTGGAATCCATTCAGGTAGGCAGTTGGCTCTATAAGATTCCTGGCTCTGAGTGGGTTTAGTATGCATTTTCTAAATATGAATTTAATTTCTGATTAGCTTGAGAATATTAATCCATGGATGGTGTTAGTTTGTCCTGCAGCACTTTCAGTTGCAATTAATTTACCTAATGCCTAAAAAATAATAAAGCCAGAAGTAAAACCTCTTACCCTTAGGACACAATACATATCTGAGCCTTTTAAAATATTTTTTTTGCTACTTGATGTCAAAATATTTAGCTTTTTTAAATTAGCTAACATTATTTTTCTCCCATTTAACATAATGCTGTCTTAATTGCAGAGGATTATTATGCAATGACGAAGCAACCCAAAAGAAAGATAAAACTTCCAATGAGATTACAAAAAGTCAACAGCTAACCATGGAAACTTCTCTTTTTCTAATACCATCCAGTGATGTCACCAGTCTGAGGTTTCCCTGGGACTTTATTAAAATGTTTGTGACAGAGCCAATGTAAACCATCCTAAATCTAACACAGAGCTGCAAAGCACTGATTTTAAGGGAATGTGAAGATATGGATCATTGGGTCTCTCTAAGCAGCATCTTGAGCCAATTATTGGTGTCATCTTGAGCCAATTTAATCAATCTGAAGGGAACTCAAGGGAGGGCGAAGGGTTGTGAGTGTTGGTCAAACATTCTGCTCAAACGTCACCAGCAGCCAGTTTATTGATGTGTCCTCCTTAGGCAGCTGTTTTGTTGCATCCTGTAACCAACTGATTACTAGCTTTATTGGCCTCTGCACCTTAGGATCCCCGGACTTTATTTTATTGCAAAAAACAAATGACTGAAATAAACAGCATAGTATTCTCACAGCTCATGAACTTTCACCTTGACATTTTCTAAACTAAAAACCTGCCATTTTGAAATTCGTTTAAAATACACTTGTTTGCATATAAATCTCATTGAAATAAAGGAGATGAATTTGCTGGAAATGTGTTTAGAATTGGGGAACAGGTATCCATTTCCTAAATGGCTAACCTCTGCATTACAAGTTGTTTTATTTCCCCATACTATAAAGAACCAGGAACTATTTTTAATCATATAGTCCCTTGATTTACAGTTACAGTAGAATGCTCAGTTCATATAGTCTGGGACTCAATTTTTTTTTTAATTTTACCAGTATTGATTCATGTTGTTTAATTATATGTAATACATTATAAAATAGACTGATAATGCTATACATTTATTGCACTTTTATTTACATCCCAGTTTTGGTTTGAAACCCGCACTGAAAGCAATAGAATGTCATTTGTTAATGGGCAATAGGCTAGTATGGATATTTAAAGAAAGCCCTACTGAGTTCACTAAGATTTACTCTCAGGGCAAAATGCATAGAAAATGCACCCTTACAGTGCAATCCTATGCACACTTATCTGGGAGTAAGCCATGCTGAAGTTGGACTTCCTTCGGAGTAAACATGCATAGGATTATACTACACATTATGACTTTTTTCTAATGTGCATCAAATACATGTGAACTTAACCCTTTTGTTTCCTATGAAGCCCACTTCCACACAGCTGCCTTAATCCAGAGCTCAGTGTGTGAGATACAGTAAACACACTGAACTTCTGGGTGTTAAACGGGATATGCAAGCCAAAGCGCTGTGTCCATGGAAATAAATGGGACCTCTTGCAGGCAAGAGAGGTCCACACATGCAATCTAGAATACACGAGTTTGCAATAACTGCAAAATACTGAATGGCCATTTTGAGTCAGTCACATAGATATGAATCCTTGTTGCATATTTGGCATAAGCATTAATAGTTATGTCTCCTTCTCCATAGTAGCTATTTTATTTTTCTTGATGTTCCTTAGCCTGCGATGCTATTCACCCTTTGGCCTGAATTTATTTTCATAGCATTACAAATATTAGTAAGCATTTAGATTTTGAATAATAATCTGGGTTGTTAGCAAATTGTTCACATGAAATTCACAGATGTTGACTGTGAGGGGAAATGCTTACCAAGAGTAACAGATAAATGCACAACATAGAGTTTTAATATTTATTTGCTTTATTCAGAATATTTGTACATCACCATTCTGTCTTCAGAGGTCCCATGATGGCTGACAATTTGAAATTAAACATATAAGCAATTAAAACAAAATGAACTATATAAAATCACAAAAAACCAACCTCCTAAAATAGCCATTAATTTAGCTTAGAAAAATTCTAGAACAGAAATGTCTAAGAACCGTAGAGACGGCTCTAATTTCACCCTTGAGGGAAGGAGTTCCACAGTTTGGAAGGAGCAGCCACAAGAGCCCTCAAGTGGATTCCAGCCAATCTCATCTCAGATGAGATGGATAAACAAAAGGGCTCCATCCATTAACCCCATTTTTTGATGGGCAGGTTATTTATTATTTTTATTTATTTAAAACCTTTATTAGCCACCTTTCTTCCTTGCAGTGACTTCCCCAAGGTGACTTGCAACATAGATAAAACACATAAAATAAAATGGAATAAAAACATAAAAAATAACATTTAAAATCACAACTCAGGACTGCTGATAAATTCAACCAAATGTGGTCCTGAATAAACGGCTAAGTACACCTCCCTGGGGAGGTTGTTCCATAATCCATGATATGGAACCATGGATTATGCCATGGAAAAGGCCACCTGTCATGCACTCACCAAATGAGATTCCTTTGATTGATGGGGCAGTCAGGAGGACCTCTCCCTGTAATTGTAATTCATGGGAGAAGACGGTCCTTCAGATACCCTGGACCCAGGCCTTGTAAAGCTTTAAAGGTCAAAACTAACAGCTTGGTCCTGGGAGTGGATCAGTGCCCAATGGAATTGCTGTATTGGGGTCACATGCTCTCAATAGCTGGATCCGAGTAGCAGCCTAGCTGCAGCATCTTGCACTAGCTGCAGCCCCCACTCTTCAAGGGTAACCCCAAGTACAGTGTATTGCAATGGTTCAGTACAAATATAACTAAAACATGGATCACTGTGGCCACAGCAGATTGAACCGGCAACAGATGCAGTTGACATGCCAGCTAAAGGTGGGCATAAGTACTCCAAACCACCACAGCCACCTGGTTATTGAAGGCGACTACTGTATCAAATAGCACTCTCAACCTGCAGACCTGGCTTTTCAAAGGAAGTATAATCCCATCCAATATGGACTGAAGCAGCTCTGCTTAGGGCTTTAAATGTCAAAGAACAGCTGCTGGAAGCCTGTGCAGCACTGGTTTTTTCCTTTTAGTGAATCACAATCAGCAGCTGCATTCTTCACAAGTGGACGTTTCTTACCTGCCTCCAAAGGCATTTGTTTGTTTGTTTAGGATATTTCTATGCTACCTCTTCAGAGTCCTACTCAAGGCAGTTTACAGTTAAAACAATATAAAAATATAAAAAATAAGCCAATAAAAACTAGACATTGAATATAAACAGCATAAAAACTATCCATAAAACAGAAGCAGACAATTTTAAAAATTTGTAAGCTAAAACCTCTAATTAAAAGCCTGGCACCTAAAAGAAAGGTGAGCCTAAAGGGGGAGGGCATTCCGGAGGCAAGAAGCTACCACAGAAAGTACCCTGTCTCTAGTTGCTACCTGCCTCAAGAGAATCAAGAGACATTCTTCAGAGGCAGATCTTAACTAGTGGGCTGGACAGCAGATGGTCCTTCAGGTACTTTGGCCCCAAGGCGTTTAGGGACAAAGGAAAGAACCAGCATTTTGAATTGTGCCCAAAAACAGATGGTAACAAAGCATACAGTGTATTACAGTAGTCAAATCTGGATGTTACCAGATCTGGATGTTACCAATTTTTTATTGGTAGTAACATGGTCTGTGCCATAAGGTGAGGATCCAAAGAGTTAATGAAAGTAAACCCCAAGTCCTGCATCCATCAGTAGGATATTGGATCTTGCTTTCAGTTGAAAAGAGACCTTTGTACCTGCTCACAAACTCTTTTGGACCAACCTCTGTTTCAAAAAGCAGTTTGTCAGGTAACATGGGGGAACTGCTGTTAAAACCTCCTTGAGTATTAGGGACTACTAGGCTACTTCTTTGTATTCTGGCTATATTTCAGTTACATTTAACATCACCTGCCAGTCTACAAATGCTTAAAACACATTTGTTAATAAAATATCATGCACTACTTTTGAAAGGTTGCAATGGGGGTGCGTATTAGACAACCAGCTTTATGACATAGAATCAGTGTGTAAGACAATGCTGTGTTTTTAAAAAGAAAGTTTGAACTAAATTACTTCTTCATTTTTATACTTTATTTTAATTAAAAATTGCTTTAATTTATACTAGGAAATGAATATATCACAATTCTTTTTTTTTCCCAATGAGAAAGTGGAGTAGATTTCCTACATGTAAAATACAGTATGATACTTAAAATGCATATTCTGTTCCATGAAAGATGTACTTTTTTTTTTGCATTACAATAGTAGTGGATAAAGTTTAGCTGCCTAAGTAATTTCCCCACTGACTTTAGCAGGACTTGGATGAAGATCATTCTTTATCAGCTTAAATTTCAGGGCAAGATGACTGAGGAGCCTGCCACAAATGTTAACTCCTCATGGGAACAAACAGGGACTTAAAGCTCCCGCCACTCTGAAAATTCAGCAACTCTTTTGTCAGGGATAATGTAAAGTTGCAAACTAATAAAAATAAAACAATTAGGGATTATGTATTACAAAATGGGACATCAAAAGGTTGGTACTCCACAATTGCTTTTGTGGTTCTAAAGCCTTCTAATACGTATTTCTCAGTTTTAGAAGCTGATCTATTTTGGCACTTTATTAATCAGATTTTTTTTTCCAGTGGTGAAACCTCTTTTTAAATTCAGAATGTTGGCTTACCGTGCACCCTTTTGCTTGTCCATAGCTAAAAACATTCTGAAAAAAAATTATCAATGGAATAAGTTTCTGTTATATTTATAAAATCATGTTATACTATTTATTACTACTGTGTAGTCACCATTTTCTTCTCATGCCTACTAACATATTTACTGTGGTTTACCTTCAGCTAGAATCTGCTGGCTTGGGATCTGTAATTTATTATTTGCAGTAAAAGATCAGGTCTAGAGTTTAAATGTCCCTAGCTGAAAGTTTATACCAGTCAGGATAGAAAATTATTCTCTATGCCTAGGTTGAAATACATTACTTCTTTATTGAATTAATTATGATAAGGATCATAACTTTAAACTAGGGGTGAGGTGCTGGCTTTCTACTAAGATTGCTTGAAGCAATTTTCATCTGAACATTTTTGTAGAGTTATTGAGTCTGGCAGCTCTGAACTTTATGAGAGAGTAACTCGCTCCATAACTTAAAAGAGGTTGGACACTGATCCAGGCAAAGGTTTACCATATCCCATGTCTCTAGCCAGAAAAATTTGCACTGCATACTGAACAAATAACTGTCGAACCAAACGAAATGCATCGTATGAGCTGCCCATCCCATCCAACTGGCCCTTCTCTGGCAAGATTGATCAGAGAACTGTTTTAATGTGACATCTCCCCTTCTTCTTTATTCAGCATGGTGAGTGGCCAATAAAACTCTGAAATATGGGATAAAGCAAAAAAAAAATGTTCCCTGCTTGTTTGGAAAAACAAAAAATGTAGAGCCCTGAAAGTGATTAGCAACCAAGGCACTGACCCAACACTGCACTAGTTAGGAATATGGCAATATTGGCAGAGCTGGCTTAAACTGTTAGGCACGCCTAACAGGTAAACACCAAATTGAAATACATTAGCCTGCACTTCTCATGCACTGGGGTCCAGTGAGACAACTCACTGGAAAGGAATTGCGGTTTGGTGTGAGTAAGCAGCTAATGTGAAGGTTGTATGAGGCAAATGAAACTTCCACATGCCCACACGTGTGCTTGTTCATGTTGCAGTAGAGTTAGTCAGGGCTTTTTTTGTAGAAAAAGCCCAGCAGGAACTCATTAGCATAACAGGCCACACCCAACAGCAGGAACTCATTAGCATAGTAGGCCACACCCTGACAGCACAGCACATTAGCATATTAGGCCACACCCCCATGTCACCAGAAGTGTTGTCATCCAGCCACACCCACCTTTTGCTTCTTATTCTGATTACCTTGTTTGTTGTCAAAACCCAGGGCTTTTTTTGTAGCAGGAACCCTTTGCATGTTAGACCATACACCCCGAATGTAGCCAATCCTAATGAGTTTCTGCTGTTGGGTGTGCCCTATTATGCTAATGAGTTCCTGCTGGGCGTGGCCAACTCAGGAGCCAGCCGGAACTCCGTTCCTGTGCGTTCCTGCCCAAAAATAGCCCTGGAGTTAGTACTGTGGACTGCAGAGCCACTTAGGAGAAACAATCATGTGGCTGGGACAAGTCCTGTGCCAATACCCACATTATGCTGTCTCCTAACATAACTGCTTTCTATTGCCCTGAATGCAGAGGAAGAATCTTCCCATGTGTATGAGCACCATATAGGCTTCAATGGAGTGCTTCAGACAAACTAGGACCCAACAGTGTCATGACATGGACATAATGGAATTCCATGAGGCCATACTATCAGGGCAGCATGGCTGCCCTAGGAACTTGAACCTATTCACACCACTAGCCTCTTACGTGAAGTAGCACTGATGGGAAAACTGATACTTGGGTATCTATCAGCTATATTGTTCTGATAATGTTGTTTCCCACCACTAAATGGGGAAGGAGGGCTTTTTTTGCCTGCACCCCCTCTTAGAAACAAAGAGGGCACAAGGCATGCTCGGTTATTGGGCCATTAGTTGCCAATTTTGCCTAATCAGACTTTTGGCATCCATATAAAAGTAGCTTGGCTTCCACAGCCAGGCTTCCACTCTATTACCCTCATAAAAGGTAAAGGTAAAGGTTTCCCTTGCTCGAAAGCCAGTCAAGTCCGACTCTAGGGTTGCGGTGCTCATCTCCGCTTCAAAGCCGAAGAGCCAGCGCCGCCCGAAGACATTTCCGTGGTCCCTCATACCCACCCTAAAATTGACAGTACAGGATTAGCTGGTCACCTAGGGGCCCAGTAGGAAATGGAGGATTGTCAGATTTGCCTAGAGCTGCCTAGTGCCCTTCTGAGCCCACCCCCTTCTTGTTTGCTTCTACATTTTGGTGCTGCCCCTCCCCCTGTCTTCCTACTGTTCACTAGGCAGTCCTAGATGATCAGCAAGGGCACCAGTGGTAGAGGGGCACCAGCCAGCCCAACAACCCCCAACCCCCATAGACCCACCCCCTGCCTAGCTGCCTACCCGTAGCAGGTACAGGCAAAGCAAGCAGTGGCTTCTTACCTCCCTGAAGTGGAGCCGGGGGCAGGCAGGGCAAGCACTGCTATGCCCTGCTTCTCCCATCCATCGCGAGACAAGGAGGGTGGGCAGCAGATTCTCATCTCTCCATGGACTAGTGTGGGATGAGGAGGGTAGATGGCAGAGCAATCTGTCCGCTTCTATATGGCCTGCCAGAGGGTGGGGGGAAAGGAAGGTGGGCAGGGTGGTAGCTTAGGCACCCTTGCACAGGGCATCCAAACTGCTTCAGCTAGTCCTGGGGACAAGAAGCTTAACTTAGCCTGGTCCAAGGCAGGAGGAGGCCCTAACTAGGTTGGCAGGAATGTGTGGGTTAATCTGAGATAGGCTAGAACTTGGTGAGTATCCCGAGGCATCTATTAATGAGCGGAATTCATCCAAGCCAGCCGATTATCAGCTATATGACCAGGGGGTAAGTTGCTAGCTTTGGGTTGGGAAATTCCTGGAGATTTGGGGGGGGGGAGTCTGGAGAGGGAAGAGTTTAGGGAGGGGAGGGACTTCATCAGGGTACAATGCCATAATTCACCTTCCAAAACAGCCATTTTCTCCAGCAGAACTGGTCTCTGTCACATGGAGATCAGTTGTATTCCTGGGAGATCTCCAGCCACTACCTGGAGCCTGGCAATCCTAGGCACAGAAAGAGGTCTGTCTTGGTGCTGAGAAGCATTCATCCTACCTATGGGTGATGCTGGTGATGCTCAGCAGCTCTCAGCACACTTTTGTGCAGGTGTAGTGTATGCTGACCACCACCGGGGGCCAGCGAACAGCCAGAGCTTGACTCTGGAAGAACAATAGGGACTAGGCTCCTAGTCCCTCCACTGGGGAACCAATGGGAACCGTGGCGGGAGATTCAAACCCACCAATGGTGACCAGGGGTGTGTCCCCAGGTATGTATATAGTTGGCCTGCCGGCCGTTGGTTCCTTGTTCTTGTTGTGTTCTTAATAAAGCATGCTATGCACTACGTTGTTGTCTGTCATCTATCCATGCGGCTACCCACTACATAACAGTGGCGACGAAGGTGGGATCCAGCCGCAACTGAGCCGGGCCGTCGCGAGGGACCGAGAGAACGTGAAGCAGCAGCAAGGCGATGAGCAATCCAGCTGACCAGGCCGCTTCTCTCCCAGCTGCTCCGACGCGCACGATGGCAACCGCTCCAGGGCTAGGGCTGCTTCCACCCTTCGACATAGCCCGTCCGCAAGACTGGCCAGCCTGGGTCAGAGGCGCCAAGTTCGCGCTGGAATTCTTTGACGTCACCGACGTGGGCAAGAAGAGGGGATTCCTCCTGGCCTCCTGCGGCACCTCCGTGGTGTCCCTGGCCGAACGGCTACTTGCCCCAACGGACCTCAGCAACTGCACCTTTGAGCAGATCGTCGACGCGGTGCAAACTCATTTCGCACCCAAGCCCACAGAGCTGACCTGCCGGGTAACTTTTTACACCCACAATCACCTAGACAGAGAGACCACCGCAGAGTTCCTTGCAGAGCTGCGCCATCTCGCCACCGACTGCAATTTCGGGGCAAATTTGGACGATGCACTCCATGATCACTTCGTCGTGGGCTTGCGGGAAGAGAAGCTCAGAAGGAGGATCATGGAGAAGGAGAAGGTAGACCTGAAAGAGGCCCTCGCCACAGCCGTCGCGTGGGAATGTACACACGCGGCACCGGCTGCGGCCCACCAGGTTGAACCCGAAGGTTCCGAAGAACAGGACGTCCACCTATGGAAGGGCCCGGCAGCGCACCCAAGCACCGCAGCGCACCCTAGCACTGCAGCGTACCCAAGCTCCGCACCCGAGCACCGGCTGCCAGCATCCCAGCACCGCCGCTTGTGCCAGCTGCGGGGAACCGCACGAGCGGAGGACCTGCAAATTCCACGCCGCTTGCCACAACTGCAGGCGCACAGGCCACATTGCCAAGGTCTGCCGCTCCAGAGCAACAGGACGACCCCAGTCAGCACGTCCCAGAGCGGAGACCCACTTCAAAGAGGACGCGGGTGCCGAGGACCTCTACCTCCTCACCCATTCGATGGAGAAGGTACTGAGACTCCCCGGCAAGTCCCCTTCACCCAAGTTCATGGCCAC